>NC_055975.1:14226326-14286326 GCF_018492685.1 Alosa sapidissima
AGTGCGCAACATACAGTATGGTCAGTGAGGAAAGATGCATTCATAACTCCAGCTGCCGCAGGAAAATACTTTACTGTATAATAATGTACAGAAGCCTAAAGACTATGAAGAACACATGAGGTTTTCTCATTGTCTGGTATTTTTTGGGTTTTGTTTTTTCTCTTTCAGTCTCATTTCAAGAGACAAAACAAAACCTGGTAACCTCCATACAGAGCCAACAAAATGTGTTGCGCCCGGAGGGGAGCCAGAGTGCTCCGAATAGGCTTAGTGCCCACGTGGACACAGGCTCTGGCCAGAGGTGATCTCCTGAACCCTTTCCACATCTCCTTCCTCTGCTCCCCCCATTCTCTGTCCCGTCGGACAAAAGACCCCAAAATATAACTTTAAAAAAAAAAAGAAAAACGGAAAAAAGACAAAAAGTGTCATATTTTTGATTAAATAAGAAAACATATCCAGGTCAATGGTTTGTAACATATAAATATTTATTTATATTTATTGGCTGCAGTAGACACCATATGTCTTCACTCCACATAAGTGTAGATTTTTTATTTAAATTCCAAGTTGTTTACATGAATTTGTTGTGCTTCATCTGTGGAACAGACATAACCTAAAATGGAATTACTATGGTTTTGAATTTGTTTAGTCTGGTTATCAGGGGGACAGCTGTGAATTATTGATTGATTTGAAACATCTCCTGAGTGTTTTTGTAGACCTCACTCAAGGAGATGGAATTACATACCCCATATCTAAACTCTTAGTATAGTGCAGGAATGCTCTAATGTCATTACACAGCTGCTCTTACATAGGGGCATCTCTGCGTTCAAATGGACATTCCTCCACATATGCATTGCCTGCATGCCTCAGCACCAATGCTCCCCTTGAGATGGTGGAGGTCACTCCATTTTACAACCTTGATCATATACCTTGGCAGCTTAGTAAGATCTAGTAACCTACACACATACAGTACACTTGACAAGATGTGATGCGGTAGTCTGAAAATAAAATCGAAATAAATATATATTTCTATTCACTTTCATATAGCTCCCTTAACAATCAATGACTCAAGGCTCTTTAAAAACAATTAAACAAGTTACTCTTCCATGCACACAATCCACCACTCTGCCTCTTTGGGATCAAATGTTTTAACACAAAGAGGATTTCTGGCAAAGAAGGATTTTTGTAGTTGCACTAGTTTTAAGCGCTGCAGTGGTACAGTGGCATCCATCATTCACACGCAAGTGACCAGCCTTTTAGCTGTAAGATAATGGGAGAGAGTAAACACATCAACACGGACATCTTTTCTGGGGAGAGGGAGGGTATAGAGAGGGGGATGGGCATGGCCTTGTGGAGGTGAGGGCTACAGGGTGGGTCATGTTTTGGCTGGTTAGGCTGCTCCAGAGCCGGCTGGTGCGCCCCAGCAGCTGGATGATGAGGGATTATCTGCCTTAATCCCTTTCCTCGACTTCGCTCTCTCTGCGGTGGAACGCAGATTCGCAGAGCTCCATGCATCTGCACAGCACCATCCAACAAAAGGAACATGCACAGAACAGCACTTTATGCTATACACACCATACTGTACAGCACATCCCAGTATGACTATATTTAATGCAATCACACACACACACAACAGGCACATCAAGCAGCCTAGCATGACTCCACGCAGACAGAGCACACAAGAATCCTACAGCATGGCTGAAGCAAGCACACCATCCACCATCCACCATCACCAGGAAATGCAACACCAGGGCACCCCACACACAACACCCAGCAAAAACTAGTGTGTGTTTACTCAAAAGCACTGTGCAGTGACCGTTGTTGGACGAGAAAGAGAGAGAGAGAGAGACTTATCATTTTGAACACTCGCTTAGTTTCTGTGGTCGCTGCACAACAATTTCAGGAAACAAACGCCTTCGCAGCAGCAAGTGAACAGCAGGGCTGCGGGCCCAGACGAGCCACAACACAGAGACCACGCCACTCATCTCTCCTCCTTCCACGGAGATGAGATGCATTATATATAGGCCACAGACAGACGCTGCATCTTGTGCAATTAAGTGCCTCTCCCATGTGAACTCGGAACAAGTTACTCATATTACATTGCACATATGAGGCGCGGAATATAGGGTGACACGCACATGTACAGGCATTTACAAAGCTGCACTTCAAATGCCTTTTAAGCTGTATCTGTATCTGATATTATTCATTCTTTTACATGGACGGTATCCATACAAAGCCAATCTAGGCAGAGTACTTATAGGCGCGGAAGTAAACAGGGCAGCACTTCATTGTCCTCTAAAACTTTCTGAAGCTGGTCTTTTCTCTCTTCCCCTACTACAACCTCTCCACATCCTCTCGTCTTCTGTTTCCTCCCCCACCGCACACTCCACCTCTCCTCTCCTCTCCCAACCTTCCTGACCAGCTATCCCTGCCAGCCTCTTTTGGTTTCTATGGCAGCCAGATAAGCAGCTCCATGCATGTTTTTTATCATGTGTTTGCCCTTTTTCTGAATAGAGAGGGGGTGGGGGGGGGGGGGGGTGTGACTGGTCCAATCAGGATGCAAATTCTAATGGTTGTGAAGCGAGACGGAGCGGACAGTGGAGAGCGAAGCCGAGGATGAGAGATGAGGGGGGGTCTGCGTATTGGGCTGGATTAGTCGCCAGCAAAAGCCTGCTCTAGAGGGCTCTGCTGGACGAAGGGGTGCCTCTGATATAAACCCTCTGTCTGCAGTATCTCATGCTAAACAAACAACAACACACGTGTTCTGTGCTGTATATTTCTCCACAGTGCATATGTATTGTAGTAACCTAAGTCATTAACTGGAGCGAGGCAGAGGATAAGGGGAGAGGAAGGATAGAGCGGGAGAGTGTGAAAGAAGGATGAAGGGGGGGGGGGGGGGGGGGTTGCCAAATGACACATACCAAATTCTCCCCCTCATCCCCATAAAAGTGCTGTGGTTAATGTGTTATGGCTATAACATGCTGACTCTTATTTGATTTCCTTGATTAAAATGGTTGTGTTATGATCTCTGGTCAGCGCTGCAATGAGGTGGCTTGAGATGGTCTTGTTCTGAGATGGTGTGGGTCCAAGACACAGCTGCTGGTTTGAACTGGCTCCATGTGGTGCGAAAGTAATGGAAGTGGTCTGGGGTGCCACTGGTTCACAGTGCTCCACATTGCTCTTCTGATATGTACTCGGTCTCGTAATAGTGACACCAATAAGCAATAAGCCCTCAGCCAGACCGCTCCAACTGCTACAGGAAAAACTGCTCTGTTCATCCAGGGGTCTTTGCGATACAGTAAATAAGTCATCACTTGTGGGTTGCAACACACAACCCTTCCTCCCTAATTTCATAAACACATTGAGAGGGGGGGGTCATGAATATTTAACGTAGGCCTATTCACTGACATGTTGTGCATGCATGGCCTCAATCTATCCTTGTGGTAATGGAAGTAACTATCAAAATTAGTTTGTGTGCTCCTTCTGGAGTCTCTGGTTGCTTTGTTTATCTAACGAGGACTCCAGATCATTAAACTTCTCACTGTTGTCACACCATTCATCATGTCTCTTGTTGACATGCACCACAAGTTCTGTTTCAGCAAATGATGCACGAATGATTATTTAAACATTCTGAACACCATGCTGTAGCAAGAACTTTGTTGCCTCGTGTTAATGTTTGTGGTTCCTGGCTCCAGTCAACTAACGTATTAAACTGTGGTTATATTTGTCATGGTTCTAAGATCATGTGTTTTTGCTAAAACTATGGTCACTCATTTCTGGAAGAATTACTCCTATTTGGAGACTACTGCATGGTTACTATGAAAGTTGTCAACATTTGTGAATTGTATCTTGTGTGTCTTCACAGCAGTGGCCATCGATTCTGACTTTTCTGCCACTTTAAAATAGGTGGTGAGCAAAAAATCGCTTCTTCATCCAACCAGGGGCTGAAGTCATGAAATTTCTCCCAAATCAAATTGGGAGTAAAAACAAATGGAAACTTCTCATATATCTCCCTTGGCGGGACCCAGTGTATGAATTATTCATTTCGGGGCTTGGCACAAAAAGCAGTATGCGAAGCCAAATATCCTCTTAGCGCTTTGTGACTTCGTAACCCAGATGAATCAGTCCGTGTAGTACTCACACTGGCCACAAGGCTAAGCGGCGGCTCATGCTAAATGGCTGTGGATGATGACACTGGGCGTTTCATTATTCAGGTAGCTGCTAAATGTTGCTGAAACGTCTGTGTGTGTGTGTGTGTGTGTGTGTGTGTGTGTGTGTGTGACCTCCCACCGGGTCTGACGGCGGAAGAGTCTCCCGGGACAGAGGACTACTAAGTAAATATCCTCACTGAGCATTATTTTGAGAGACCAAAGTGAAATGGATCTCAAGTCTGACTGATCACTATCACAATACACTATGCAGCCTGATTTACGTTGATATGGGTATGTGAATTTAACCTCCAGTGTACCCAAATCTCAACAGGACTCAACCTATATCATTTGCTCAGCAATCCTACTGTAGCAGTGTAGGCTACTTACAAGATAGAAGATCTTAGATCAAAATAGTTAGTTAGTAGTTAAAGGCGTTCTACAGACAGAGACAGTGTATGCTATTTACAGTACATAAGGCATGTAGCCTAGAAATCTAGACGCACCCTAACGGCAGCAAATCTCTCTGTTGGCTTGCGAGCTGGAAAAATTAAACTTTGATCAGGCCAATCACATCGTGTATAGAGTCGGTAGGCGAGCTTAACGTAATGATGGCAGAGTTGCGACGGTTCGGTGTGAACTCCCTGCTACTTGAAAACAAAGAAGATGGATGCTGCTGCTGGCAAACAGCCTGACACGAGTTGAGCTTAGTTTAAGTTGGCAAAAGTTTGAACAACTAGCCAACTAGCTCCGCTGGTGGGAAAAAACATGGGACTCATGAGTTGTAGCGCTATCCTATTGCGTGCAGAGGGAATTTGAAAGACAAACGTCCCCAGACCCTACATCTTGATGTGGGTCTGGCTCGTCAGGCTATAGGGCATGCATTCTAATGAGTAAATATATGCTGTGGAAAACCCTGGTGACAGTGGAGTGTAAGCAAACAGAAGCCTCAGTGTCCAAGCAGTCAGAGGAAAGGTCACAGCCTTCATCTGTATTGCGTGACTGAGTCATTAGGTTAGTGGCACATCTGCAGCCCTGGCAGGAGCATGTGGGTGAGCGAGGGTGAGCAAGTGATTAGCCCATGGAGTGACCGCTGGCGCAATTGCTGATGGAGATGATGAGACACAGGCAGAGAAAGAGGGATTTTCGCCCCAAAACCCCTGGGGCGGTTGGTCCCTGCATCTCTATATAGTGTTGTGAATCGTGAAACTCGAGTGCAGGGCTTCGCGCAGTCTTGGCGTCAAGAGGCGGAAACCACACAGAGATTGCCTGCTGTCAAAACACGACACATTCTCGCTTGTATGAAACAGCCGTTGCTGCAAATTGAGCACCCCAAAATATTGTGGGGGTGGGAGGGTTTGTTGAGGGCCACACATATGGGGGGGTAATCATCTCCAGATGCCTCCACTGCCGGACAGTCTTATCTGGTAAAGATGGATGGGAGTCACCGAGAAGACTCCAGGTCATTTTGGAGACCAGCAGAGCCACAAAGTTGGTCTTAAAATCACAGACTCAGACTTTCCCAGACACCATTGCATACCAAGCAGTCACGTGAGTAGACAGCCTCACAAACCTCTACACACTCAAACTTGGATGCCAATGAACCCATTGACCCATATATTGACATGGAATGTATGTAAATTACATTCATTGTCTTTTATTCTTCTACATTTTCTATTATGACCCCTGGTCTCTATATTTTTTTCTGTCTCTTGTTTTGGTGATTGAAATGGTGGATGTATTTGTGCTCGTGACAGTTGGCTTTGTGCTTCATTAGCTCTGGGGCAAGTAGCATCACTCCATTTGCATTGTCTGCAACTGACCCACAAAGTAGCAAGCGTCTGTGCTCCTGTCAGTTTCTTGGCTCGGATTCAACGTCACCACACAGACGAGCGCACACACCAATTCAATTGGTGCATTAAGCATAACACACTCTCACACTCACAGGTTGACTATACTTATGAATTGTGCAACCACATACAAAGCCAAACTAACACACACACAGACAGCACATAATATATTAGTTAGCTGAAGCAGGCGAAGCTGGCCTGCTACTGAAAGTGCCAGAGGATTTCTTTAAGCTCCAGCAAGTTTGCATTTCACACCACATAGCAGCTCCCAGACTCAATGATCCCTGAGAGCTCTCCAGTGCCAGTGTGGCTTCTCTGCCCAGCCAGACTGACACGATACGATATGACATGTTGGATATGCATGTCAGTTCTACTGAAGGATGGGATGAGATCATCATTGCATTCCTATATGTTCATTGTTTTCATGTCAACTTGAATGAGCAGTAAGAAATGATGCCAGTGGGGGGTCTCCCATCATGCAAGTTGTCTGATTTATAAGGTTGTTGAGTACAAGCTGGAACCTCCCCTACAGTATATCTGGAGAAGAGATTTCAGATAAAAAGTGCTGTTGAGGGTTTTACACAGTGCTTTATTTGGGCAACTCAGTAATCCTGCTTTATGGAGTCCCTTTGGCACCTCTTCAAATGCAGTCTGACATCGGTAAACAGCATAAAGATATTCTATAGTAAGTAATACTGCACATTATGGGAATACCAAGATGAGTAACAAAACTCATGGCAAGTCATGATCTGGAAGAAAATTCACATTCTGATTCTCATAAAATATAAATCATGCTACAATAGGTATGATGACCCAAATTGTGAACTCAGATGTAACACATGGGTATCAGACAGGTTTTGACAGAGATTACGCTCCTCTCCTGGGGTCTGTGTTCAATTTATTAAACTGAAATTTATGCCATGATTGGCAAAATGTATTTCCCGAGTTTTACAGATGTGCTCTTCCTGCCATTTTCACAACCCCCACTCCCCTAAAAAAAAACAAAAAAAAAAAACAATAACGGACACAGAAAATGCAGATAATCCAACGGTTTCTAAAAAAAAACAGGCAAACAGGAAATAGCTGACACACTGCATGTGCAAACACAGAAAATAGTCTAACTCATTATGCTGGCAGTTGATCATTTTCACTTTCACAGAACTATAAGAACTGGTAATGAAAGTAATCACTTGCATTTTACATCAACATAATCCAATTCATTGCATCATTGTGTAATGTCAGAAGCATATATAACCATTCCCTGTGTATAATTTTGCTCCTGTGATACGTAATGAAAGATGTACACTTGCATTTGTCAGAGTCTGTGATGCTGAAATAAGAAATTAATCTTTCATGACTAAGCTGGCCTCTCTGGAGAAGTCAGATGGTTCGTGGGTAGGACGCCTGAACCTCGACGTCTCCCCAAAGACACCATCATCAAATTCAACTGAAACACTCCACTGAGGTGATACAGTAATTTTCTTGTGTATTAGCCACATTGTGTATAAGCCGCAGGACAGTGTTTTATGCAAGTTAAAAGAAACAAAACCATATTAATACCATATTAACTGCCCCTTTGTATTAACCTCATAGTTAAAGAAATTTTGCAAAATCAATGTATAAGCGGCGACTATTAGTTGGGAAATTACGGTAACCACATACACTCTATACACTATAAAAACTCCTATTTAATTAACCGCTAACATGTGCTGTGACACAAGGCAATGTTATTACACATTCCCTCACTTAGCAGAGAGGGCTTCTGGGGTGGAATTAACAGGTCGGTTGGACAACTTTTCCTGCACCGGTGAACAAAGCAATCTGAGTTA
Source organism: Alosa sapidissima (assembly GCF_018492685.1). Classification (NCBI taxonomy): domain Eukaryota; kingdom Metazoa; phylum Chordata; class Actinopteri; order Clupeiformes; family Clupeidae; genus Alosa; species Alosa sapidissima. Next base: position 14,234,148 of record NC_055975.1, read on the forward strand.
ATGTGTGGGGCGTAAGATGGGCTCTTTGTTGGCTGGTGAGCTCTGATGTTTACTGACTCCACTCAGCTCCATATCCTCACGTGAGAGCAGGAAGCAGTCAGAACCTCCAATTATCTACATTTCAGCCTGCCAACGCATAGAACACTCCCCTTCTCTCTCTTTTTGTGTCTTCTTTTATCAGGTCAGCAACGCAAAGCTTCATGGAAGACAGAACAGAGCGGTACATACAGTATGTGGAAGGCAACATGCCCCCCCCCCCCCACCACCACCACCCACCCTGCAATGCACAGCTTACAGTTCATTACCGTTTTATATAAGCCAGCGCGTCATATGAGCACTAGTCATATGGAATCCAGAGCGGCCGCGATGTTGCCGCTATGTAGGAGGAGGAGAAAGTGGGTCATGATCTGATGGGTTTCACACACAGCACAGTGAAGCACAGTACAGTACAGTCTGTAGGGCCAGGTCTCCCCGACTCCCATGCCTGGAAACGCTTCATTGTTGCCCAAGAGCGCTTGGAAGGGTGGGTCCCAGACGAAAGTCGTGGCATATTATGGGATGTCGGGACCACTTTGTGTCGTCATGACGACCGATGACAAGGCTATTACTGTGCGCACTTCGTCTCATGATGAACATCTGGGCACAGACACATCTGGACGATGAATCAGGAGCATGAGGAGGAGGACACAAGAGTGCACTTTTCTCCCAAGTCCCTAGTGCACGTCCACAATAGCCAATAGCTCTGGGTTGGGGCTGAAACCCAAGTATATTGAAGAGGGAATCCACAGAAAGTAGGGATGAAAGACAGCCTATGGACAGAGCCTAATGGAGCATCGACTGGAGCAACACAACAGTGGCTTGGTATAAGGCACAGCGGCAGCAGCAGGCCCTGATCTAACTGTATTGCATTGACAGCAAAAAAAAAACTTGGCAGAAAAATCACGACTACTTCCTTTGAACAACTCACTTGAGTGCAGCCGGCATGCTACCCTGGAAATACTGGCCAAAGTGGATTAGCCGTGCTGTACTGCAACATGGATCTGCATAAAGCTGCAGCCAGGAGTCCACATTTAACGAAGGAGAATCCCTACACAACCCGATCTGCAGGTCCGATGGTCCAACAGAAACATGATGGAGATTAAGGGTAACATCATTCCGTATCAGTCTATAGACATGTAATCCCTGCAGCAGGGTCAAGGGTCAACTGTGCCTCAGATGAGTGACGGCACTTTCTCTTGTATATATCTCATAATTACACCCGGGGGGGCTTGTACACACACACTCTCACTCTCTCTCATTTACATAAACGCATACTTAATGACTCCAAATGGAACAACAATTTAAATGAAATCACACCTCGGGTCATTGAGCATACTGTTCCTATGGGGAAATTATGAGAAAGAATTTATGAATGCTAACTAGAATGTTCTATGGAATCAAGGAAGATGCCTTATTAAAACATTAAAAAGGCACTAAATAGGACAGGCTTTTACACTGTTGTAGCATCCTAATGACAACGAATGTCAACATTAAAAATAACAAATGTCTTTTAGCAAGCGCTTTTAGACCACCTGCCGGTAGCTGTTCAATTGTCAAAAGGAAATTAAAATGACCATGCTGACTACTTAGTAACGCCATTCATCATTGTCACCCCATAACAAACTAACCAAGGCTGCCAGCTTTTGGTGACACATTTACAAACATGCACACAGCTGTCGAAGAACAAAGCGTTGTTACGGACATCACACCCAACACTGTTTCCATCCCTCTCTCCCTCGCTGTACAGCTCAGAACGTGTTGAAACTAAATTCAGATGAATGAGGCAAGACCAGCGAGTGAAAGTGGTTTGTTAGGAGTGAGACTGGCTTTTCAGATTGGCCTGCCATGCTTGAGAGAATATACTGTTTCTGTCCCCCCATGCTGGGGCTACATGGATGGATTCATTGACATGTTCCCCAGGCACAGTCACGCCTGGTAGGGTTTACCATTTCTGTAACAATATGGCAAGACATAAATAGCAAATCATCAGCATGACTTCTGCATTACGGAGAGACAATGGTGATGGCTAAGGACCCTATGAAGGGGATACAGTAAGGGAGATCCCTCTCAGAAAAGCTGGGACCTCAGATAACTCTGCCCGCAGAGAGAAGCTTAACAATACAGAATTGTGTGACAGCATGGAAAAATCCCACCGCTGTGTGTTTTATGAGTGCTTTCTAATGCATTCTCTGTCGTGTCAACCGAGTGAATATCGCTCACATACTACGGGGGTGATTGACTACAGATTGCTGAACAGGCTATTGCCTTCCGAAATGGCTGCTTCATAGCTCTTACAGCCCTCTCTGAAAGCATTCCCTTATTCATACTTATATAGAATAGTATATTCAGCTCTATATCCATGCACTATACAGTATACTAACTTACTAAGCTGTATCTACAGTATACACTATGCTAATACACTGGGAATACCACAGTATGATTTACATTAAAACACACAACAGAACTGTTCCATAACTGCCCCACATTCTTATAATATGCATGCAGGGCATGTGCTTCCCCTCGGTGTCATCGTACTCTAGACTGGGGCTGTCGAGAAACTAAGAACAGTAGTCACAAACATACTGTAGTGCGGGTGCCTCTTTTAGAGGATGTGTTACTGAAGATGCATTACTGTAAAACTCTGTACAGCTTCACTAAAATGGTCATGAGATGAGCCTGTCTCTGTCTCGGTCACTGTGGCCTGCTGCTCATGAAGGACAGATAAGTAGCAGGTACAGGCCGATCCGTCCATCTGAGACACTTGGGGCTCGAGGGCGTGGACAGGGACGGATGAGATGTGTGATGCAATTCTCAAATCTGTCAGCACGGCTCTTGACAGCTCGCTGCAGGACGGCGGTCAAGTGGCTGTGATTTTAGCAGCTGCTGCTGGTGATAGATATCGAGTGCTAAAAACACAGTGATTGATCGCTCGTCTCTTTCTTTGCTCCAAGCCTGGCAGCGTGTGCTCGTGCTCTCTCTCTCTCACTCACTCTCCTCAAACATGGCCACCGGTTAAAACAAATTCCCCTTCACTAATCTCATTTGGACTGAAATGGCCCGTGTCGCATCTGCTTTCACCAGAGATCCATCAGAACGTTTACAGTCTCTGTGGGTGATGGTTACAGCATCCCGGCAAAAATAACAAGGAAGTGGGGTAGAGTGTTTGCTCAGCAGCTGACTGGGGTACATCAGTAGCAGTCTACTACAGTGTTGGCATACAAGAGAATGTACTTCAGCTGGGGGCATTGGAGGAAGAGAAGAGCAAATGCCATTCTCTGTGAAAACAAAGCCCCATAAGTCTGGCCCTAATGGCCAAGTACCATCTGCCAGCATGCCACTAAAACACTGCAAGGCTTAATCTCTTACTCACAATATGCTCTTATTCTTTTTAAATGACACTGGCTACTGTTACCACATCTGTAGCTAGTCTCACAATTTAGAGTGACCGTACAAAGGGTCACCGACTTTGCCAGGGTTCATTCAGGGACTTTGCCACGAGTTCATTATTGGATTCACTCTGTAGAGGGACCAGTTGCTGAAAGCTACATTAAAGCCGCCAGAACAGACAATGGACATCACAAAGGACAACGTTCTCAATCTGGGTTTGCGTGTTTCCAGAGCAATGGAGTCCATGACGGATACTCTCTCCCTCTCCGACAGCGCCGAGCTGAATAAACCTCCTGGTGATAAAAGCAGCCTTGTGGCCTTGCGGCATAAATAAATGACAACTGAACCACTGTGGGACATAGGACACTGATAATGGCCTGCAGCTTCCATTTCCTGTCAATCTTTCTTCCCCCACTTCCCCCCATCATGCCTCTCTCTTTCCGTTTCCACCACCATGGTCCCTCTTTTCTCATTCACTTCTGTCCCTCTCTCTCTCCTGTAGAGTCTCCTGATGAGTGTTGGGTATGTGGTGGAATGTTAGCGGAGATGGAGAGCCATGGCACTCTGGGGGATGTGGGGGTTGGAGGAGGGCTGGGGTGCACGGGTCTCTGAACTAACAGCTGGTGGCCCACGGGGGGAGGGGGTGGATGCAGATATGTGCCAGGCTGCTTCTCCAGTGGAGATGCCAACAGAAATAAACCACACATGTGCCCCCCAAATAACTCCAACCCCAGAGCCAGCAGGTACTGTCCATCTGTGGGGATGCAAGTGTGTGTGTGTGTATGCGCATGTGGCATAGCACTTCCACTGCTGTGGTCCACCTGCTTGTACAAGGCCAGTCCTTAATCGGCTGTTCTTCATCCTGACACATTTATTGCTTGAACTATGACCCCTCAACTCTCTCCTACAGAAACATGCACCTAAGAACAGCCCTTACTTTCTCTTTGCTTGTCTTCTTCAACGTCAAGTGGCCCTCCATCACCAGTGCACTTCTATGCTGTGCCAGCATGTGCGAAGACACACACACACACACCCACACACACAACCACATTCTTCAGAGCTCATTAGGATTCACCACACGGTGTTGGGATTTTAAGGACTGGCCTGTAGCAGAATAGCCGTGCTGGAGGAGAGAAGAGGCCCAGGAGACGTGAGGAGACTTAACGGCCGTGAGAGAAAACAATCTCCTCACACAGACATCGGAGACTGAATCCCAGCGGAGCCTTCACCAACCAAACAAACACATGCCTTATTACCCGGATTTCTCCACTGCTGCACTTGCATTTCTTCGAAACTTCTTCTTTCTCTCTTTCTCCCTTTTTTTCCTGGGTGGGTTGATCCAACATCGGGACCCAATCCCCCCTCGCCTTCTTAAGATTTAGGTCAATGACCGCATGCCGTGAACAACTGCGCTTACATTATGCAAGACTGAGCTCTCTCTCTCTCTCTTCTGTAAACATCACACACAGCCTTTCCCTTTAGCTCTTTCTGAGCAGCAATGTGCCCTGGGGGCTGTAGTTCGCTGGGGCATATTTGTATCTGCCAAAGAGTGACCAGTCATTAAAGCCAGGCTTCAGACTTCAGTGCAGAGTTACGTTCTCTCAGCAGCAGATAGGCACCCAGCAGGCGAGGTGTATATTTTTTTAATATGCAGGCGTTGAAACATTCATATGCCTCCTCAGTAAAATCAAGACAGTTTATCCAACACAACTTAACTCATTTTCAGGGGTCAAACAGTGATCGCTGTCAGAGCCTGCATGGCAGTTTGAATTATGGAGGAAATCAGAGCAGGCTGGAGCCTCCCGAGCACCATCGCCGCCTCCCTCACTCCAACCCTTCGGTCTCCAGGCTGGGCCAGGCCGAAAGGTCCTCTGACCGGATAAGCGCTGACCGATCAGATGTGCCGGTTCCTGATGACATTTCCAGGGTGGAGAGTGGAGGAGTGGGTGGGGTGGGGCAGGCATCTCTGGACCTCTGGCTTTTGTCAACCCACTGAGCACCTCCCCCAACGTGTAGCCGAGGAGATGCAGCAGCATAGTCTTTTACTGTGGGTCTTAGCAAGGGTTTAATCTACAGGAGAGGTTAACAAAGGGGACATGAGAATGAGAGCTCAGGGATGAGAGCGTGTAATCGCCATGTTGTTGCAAGTTTGTAGATGTGATTCTGTGTGTGTGTGTGATGGAAATGGTAAGCATGTGTGAAATAGGAATGTGTTTGTCAAAAGCAATGTGGAGGTGAGATATCATGATGGTGTGTGTATATGTGTAATGAGTGTCTGAGATGGACATGTGGGTGGGTACTAAGCTCCTCTGTGCATGAGCATGACGAGTGAGATGACCGGAGGGGATGTGTGTGTGCGTGTGTGTGTTTGTGTGTCTCTGGCCAATGTGTGTTTGTGAGGAAGCGTGGCGAGGTGTTTGAGGTGTGAGACGAGTCCGTCTGTCTGTCAGACTGCCCAAGGCGTCCGTCTGGCTCCAGCGGCGCGGCTGATTGGCCGGGCTCTGTGTGCCCTGCCCCCATGCTGGGGGCGTGCAAATTAAACTCGACCTCAAAGAGCAGAGCCGTCTTCCCCAACGCCTCTCGACTACAACTTCCTCTTCAGGAGGCCACTCTCATCAAGGAGCAGGAGAGCCTAAATGGAGTCCAGCCACCAGTGGCTTCTTTCTGTGCCACAGCTTCCTATTTGTCTCTATAGAGAAGAGAGGGGGAGGGGGGACAGGGTTTGGCAGCAGGTGGCATGTTTTGGTGAAATCACTCTAAAAACCTCGCAGCATTTGTGTGTTGCCATGGTTACACACCATCACCAGAAGGGCTGGATCGAGAGGCACCAAATACGGGAGTCCCAGACAGATACGCTCACTGTCCACATCCACACACACACACACACACACACACACACACACACACACACACACACACACACACTTTAACTGCCAAAACAGCTGCCAGAGTAGGGTGTTAAGAGTGAATGTCAAATAGATTACTCCTCTCCTTCACACTGTACAGATGGGGAAGGAGACAGAGCAAAAGGGACAGGAGGGGAGGGGGGGGGGGTAATTCAGTCACCTACAGCTCTGCGTGCTTACAAATATCCTGACTTCTTTTTTTAGGACACACAGAGAAAACCCTCAAAGTGAATCACGGCACAGAATTCAGAGAAAATCACAAAAACAGTGACATGAAGAATCTTCTGAGGCAATACGACACCATCACAGCTAAGACACACAAAAAGTAGTGTGTTTGTGTGTGTGTGTGTGTGTGTGAGTTGCGCTTTATTAACCTGCTCTAGTTCTGTTCAAACAGGAGGCCCCGCGCCGCTGCAGTAAATCTCTTGAGTCGCACGTCCCAGAGAGCCGATGGTGGGGGAGGAGAGGGACATTTGAAGGGAGAGAGAGGGGAGCTTAAACCCTGCATTGGCTCCTAACAAAGACCAAGACAGCTGGCAGCTGTGTGTATGTGTGTATGTGCGTGAGTGCGTGCGTGAATGTGTGTGTGCGCTTGGGTGCATATATGTGTGTATGTGCGTGTGTGTGTGTGTGTGTGTGTGTGCATGCAAGAGTGTTTGCATACATGCATGTGTGTTAGCGCAGGCCTATTCAACAGCTTAGCGGCTCTTTGGTTTGTGTGTCTGTCCAGAGCTGCCGGGTGATGGGGCTGCTATATCACAGTGGGCCAAAGGTTAAGTTCTTCCAGACAAAGGAAGGGAGAGAATAAGAGGCCGAGTGAAACGGGGGGAGACGCAGCAGTGGACAAAGGGAGAAGGAGAAGAGGAGAAGAGGAGAGGAGGAAAGAGAAGGAAAAAGCAAAGGAGTGAAAATCAGACAGAATGAGAGCATCTGGAAGAGAGAAAGGGGGAAACAGAGGGGCGGAAGGATTATCATTCTGTGAGGGTGTGTGTGTATACATCATGAGCACACGCATTCACACTTTTATATGTGTGTGTGCTTGCATGCATTCATGCTCTCTCCCGTTCATGGTGGGTGTCATGCTGTGTGTGTGTGTGTGTGTGTGTGTGTGTGTGTGTGCGCGCATTCATGCTTTCTCCCTCTCCCTTTCTCTCTCTCTCTCTCTGTGTGTGTGTGTGTGTGTGTGTGTGTGGTGCTGAGGGAAGCCTGTCTCATTGTTTCCGCTCTCTGGCAGGGGCCTGAGCACCAGGGAGCTCTTCTGACAGGATGTTTCTCATTCACGTCTCCGCTGTGACAAAGACCAGCATTTACATGGAAATTCGGCTGGAAGTCTCCACACGCTCACTGGTGGCTTGTCATCTTCGATTAAAAGATGGATAAAATATTGTGTAAAAACACCAATTCAAATGCCAAACATCACCATGTCAACCAGAGCAGAATGAGTGACTGTGGGAACCCATGAGCAACAGTGCAACAACCACCAACAACAGAGCAACAAATGGTCCAAGATGGTTCTAGTCGATGGTTTGACTATTAGACTGCAGTTAGTAGGTCACCTCCTCAGGGAATGCAGAGGGGATCAGAGACACTCTGAGTTGGGAAGATAAGATTCCTCTGGGCTAGGGACCCACTGGCAGTCCCAGAGCGGGATGCTATGCCTGTGAGAGTCACAGATCTAGAGAGCTGGAGAAACTGCCTGACCACAACTATAAAAGGGATTACAGGAATTAAATGTAAATATGAAAATAGACAGATTAGATAATATTGCACTCTGAACGAGGTAAATATGACAATTGTATCTGTAATCTATGCAGAACTAACAGAAGGACGAATTAATGTCACAACAAAAGCCACTCGGTGATCTGTTTTCTCCTCCAGGAGTTTAAGGGAATTTAGCCATCTATGTTCACACTGCATCAGCATAGCAACAATAACGCCTAAACCATAATTTGGGCTACTGGCACTGTACCTTATGTTCTTCCGGGTCCGGTCAGTAAACAGGCAAAGAGCCAACAGTGAGGGAGCATGTGTGTGTGTGTGTGTGTGTGTGTTGATGTTGGTGGTAAGAATAGCCCCCCAATACATAAACAAAAGTGAGTGGGTTCAGCCAGCTTGCCGCTTTCGCCCTGGATTGCTTCTCCTGCGCCTCACTTGCTGCAAAACCTCTTAGTGACACAAGTCCACAGCGCATCACAGCTGAGCGGTTTTATGAGCGGCACAACTGAAGCATTAGGACTGGTCACTTCCTCCTCTCTCATGAGCTTTTGATGCCTGATTTGGAACCAGTCAACGGGGAAACTATTGACAAAAATATTAAACTTGTTGTTTAATACTGAGACTTAACAGACTTAAAGGCTGTGAGTCCATGTAAGGGCATAAGTATTTTAATATGAGACACAGGTTTCCAAATGGCTTAATGATCAGAAAGCCTACCTCTAAGCGACAGGGACATTGTGCTGCCCTCCTAGGAAGACTATTTTAAGAGTGATAGTACATGTATGAAGAAACACTTAGCCCAGACCCAGTCATGCCAGCAAAATCCAATGTTCTGTGGAATGCATTAGAACAAGATGGTGTTAGTAAAAGTTGAGACTAGTGGATATCATTCCATTCTAAGGAAAGTTTTGGATCGAACTGTTCAAGCAGATGGTTCCATGACTATGACAAATCTGTATGCCTAAAACCAGAAGGGGCACTTTGAGCTCAGAGTGAGAGCATAAGCCGCAGCATAAGCAGTCATTAGAAGTCACTCATCACAATATCAGTGGTAAGATTTTGAACTTTTATTTTTTTTTAATGCAGAAAACACCTTAGGCCTTTATTCTCTAAAATTCGGAAATAAATTCTAGAGAATAAAGGCCTAAGGTGTTTTCTGCATTAAAAAAAAAAAACAGTGCCAACAAAGCATCACTAGTGAGGAAAAAATGTAGCATGAATTAAAAAAAACCCTGCTTCAAGTCACCCTAAGATAAACTACTGCAGTCTATTAATCTGATATGAATTAGTATTGTAATATGCATTATACAACCATACAGACCCCTGTGGATGCTGAACACCAGAAGCAAATGTCCTCTCAGTCTTTATGCTGAGTGGGTGGGAACCAATATCTGATAATCCTAATCTTTATAGATAAGCTTTTGGAAATGTGGTATAACAAGGGAAGCAGACGAGCCAGCTAGGCTATGTGTATTTACATGGATAGAACAAATGTGCACTCAATGAGTTAAAGCTCTATAGCCAGCCCTCATTAGTCTCTCTGACTGCGACTCTTGTGTTCCCAAAGAGTTTGAGTGTGATAAAGCAAACGGAGACCACCATGGGGCAGATCGTACAAAATGGGGGAAATGTAAGCAGTGGAGGCATTTGGCTGAGCGAGATGCTGCTGGGTGGCTGTGGTTTATGACTGCTGGATCTATGACTGATGGAGGTTGCGACCCTGGGCACTTACTGTAGGCAGCGAGCCAGCGGAGGGCCGGCTGCAGAGGGTGATGGAAAGACCCATCAGTGGTGGAGAGGGATAATTAGAAGCTTTTCACACCTTCGGCCTCCCGGTCCCACCTCCTCACATCCATCTCTTTCTCTTCTTCCATCACTGCTCTACCCTGTCAGTCTTTCCTCCCCTTCGATCACCCTGCCCCAGGCCTTCGGAGGAGCTCGGGGGGAAAACATCTAGGCTTACTGTTCTAGGGATCATCTTTATATGACTACCTACACAAGTGTGACAGCTGAGCAAAATAACAAAAATGATAAAGCTTGCAAATGTAACTTAAATTAATATCTTCTTAATACTTTCTTGAGAATCTAATCCTGAAAAACAACTGTAAGAAGAGACTGTAGAAAAGTCATTGGTTACTGCTGTCATGAGGGGGTGAACTGCTCTTGAGTTATGATCTCATCACAGAAAGGTCACATTTGCCTCAAAACCCCAATATACAGGCTCAGGAAAAGGTTATTGGGTCATTAATTCCGTAAAATTGTCAGGTCATTAGTAGAATCTCCTAATGTCAAATAGCTCTCAGCTTTATGCGACAGAACCAAGCAGCAAGAGAAAAAAAAACAGTTTCATAGAACATCGCCTGTTGCCATTAACAATTGCAAAATAATTTCACAACAAAACAATATAGAGATGGATCTAAACGAGACTCTGCAGCATATTTACAGTCCCATACAGCAACAGGAAAAAGAGTATTAGACCCAATACAGTATTAACAGTTCACCAGGCTCTGCCAGCAGTCACAATGATTATCCACTTAGCATAAAGCAAATCAGACAGATGCACTTAAAGTTAGAAACGCTCTGTTAACATAAACACTTGCTTGGTACAGTAGTCCTTCCTTGTGCAAACCCCCTATTTAGCAACAGGCTTACAAACTGTTCTTGGAAATGGGTCTGTTTGGCAGTGGCTATGTGCTCTGTTTGTCTTTGCAGCAGAGCCACCTGTCGAGAATAATCTCATAGAGACTGACCTCTGCAGTCCACTCTGGCTCCTGACCCCTAAACTTGTGACCTTCAGATCCAAACATAAACACCTGAGGCAGCTGCTGCTCTTCTGCTGTGGCGGGTGGAAAATAACAACAGCAAGACTCCCAGCCTGAAGATCCTGAAGACTACTACAATTCCTGGTAGACTACAAAAGATGTAAGCTTCACTGTTGTATATTTTTACTTGTTTTATTTATTTGTTTTTCTTTTACTTTTTAATTTAGTACATGACACTAATATATCATTGTACATCATTGTACTCTTCCAGTGCAAGCTTGTATATTTAGAATGTATCCAATTGCAAAGCTCACCATAATATTTTCATTCTATAATCCATGAATTGAGTATTTTGATACCTAGTCTTGGCTTTTATAATGGAAATGTGGTTATGGCAGAAAACGAGGATTAAGCTGGAGGAATGTTTTTGTTTTTCATGAAAATCTGTGTTTTTCCTTCACCACTCTATCAAAAAGCCCAGTTTGGTCATCCACCACCAGCCTTAATGGCATTACTCACTCTTCCTTCCTCTGAACACCACTGCTGTTTGTGTAGTCCAATCATCTGTGGAGTTAAACATTTCAGTCCAGGGCAGCTCACCTTTATCCCCTCCTCCCTGCTCATCCCATCTCATCTCATCTTATTCTGGCCTGACCCTAGCCAGGCGTACAGATTTAAGAGGCAGTGGACAGCAGCCCCACACCAACATTGATTGTGTTCTGGAGCATGTAATCAGCTGGGCAGGGCAGTAAAATGGCTCTTTTCCCTCCTTTATGCCCATGCTGATGGCCAGACCCAACTGCATTGATTTCACTTCCACAGCCTGGCAGAGCATGGAGCATGGCGTGGCCTATTAACAACCCATCCAAACCCTCCATCAGACCGACCACTATCTGGCCAACAGCCCCCTAGCCTCAAGGCCCAATGACAGTTGTCTACCTAATGGAAAATTACAGCATTAATTAAAAGCTCATTTCCGCTCTGGGGTTCTGGGGCTGCAGCAAGCAGAAGGTAGAAAAAACCCCGACAGGCAGCCCCGGCAATGAATTCAGAACCAGGGTTCTGTGGCAGATGACAACAATACAATGGGCCTACAGCTATAGGTGACCCAACTTTAAATCTTTTTAAACATCTCTCTGAATATGGAAAGCTTATATATAGGAATTAACATCTCATTCCTTTATATCTTAATCAGAATCAAATGACATCCGTGGAGCATCCATGCCAACACCCAGCTGTAGACACAGAATCCCATTACTTCATTCAGTTCTCTCAACATCAACCTAGTGAGGTCTTTGTTCTAAGGCACTTGGAATGAGACAAGCAACAGATTAGCAAGATATGCAAGACTCTTTGGATGGAGTCATGAGCATTACAGCTGGACTCACAAAATGTAAACGCAACAATGTGAGAAGGGAGTGACTCAGTAAGATGCATGATATAATAATACTAATTTTCTGCTCGTGAACAAAGCGAAGAGGGTTCACTTCTCGGACACAGGCGGCCTGTGACAGCCTGACCGCAGGCTCTTCCTCCAGGCTCATAAACAACTCTCGCTCCCACGCGACCCCACGGCGAGGCCAGAGGGCTGGCGCTTCATCAAGGCCTCGCTCACAAGCCGAGGGAGAGAGGCCTGCGCTTACTCATCCATGGGGTACGAGACAAGAGATGGGGGGGGGGGGTCATAAACCTCTCAAATACAACCACCCCCCCCCCACACAAAGAAAGAAACTTCCTGCTTCTATTTCACAGCCTTGCTCATTAAAGAGCCCCAGATGGTAATTGCGTGTGTAAAGTTTTCTTTGCAATCATTTAAGTTCCCATGTCCCTCAAACTTCAGCCCAATGCTGAGGGGGGCCCAACTGCCAATGGGAACACAGAGGAGCGAAGGACAGTCAGGCGAGATCCTCCCCTCTCCTCCTCAGAGGGATCTCCTCACGCACTGCACTACTACTACTAAATGCTCACTGGCTTTAGGGTACTTAAATGACGGCAGACTGGCAAAAAAAAATAAAAAAAATTTGCGTTGCGTTTTCCAGCCGAGGCCCGGCCCTTGTGTGAAATAACACTGATTGGGAGAGGTAATCTCATCTAAGCCCTCTAATCCCACAGACGGAACGCTCTCTGTCCATGGAACCGGTTCAAGAGCCTGATCGAGCGAGCCACTCCGACTGCTGACCGTTACATCGACTGGCTGCGGAGAACCGTCAGCACAGTCCCAGGAAACCAAACCAGATCAAAACAACACAAACGAGCAGTCACATGCATTTGGCGGTGAGATGACGTCACACAAATAGCACCGTAGAGCAGATCTGCTCTATCATTTAGTGCAGGAAGAGTTTACGCATCTTCACATTAGTGCGCCAAGTGTTCTGTTGTCAAAGGATCTAAAGAAGAACTCACCTTCTCCATCAGTAACCATACCAGAATATACAGGATGGCCATATATGGCCATATATGGGATGTGCTCAACCCCAGGGAGGCCCTGAGACTAAGAGAACCCTGATCACCATATACACTAAAACACACGTGAATCATATCCCTAGGAAACTAATGTTACATCTACAGTCCACATTTCCCAGTGACATTGCTTTTGTCTGGCGCTGTAGGAGAATAACGCCAGCTGATCTAGCAGATCATCAGGTGTGTGAGATGAGGCAGCAAATATACTCCTGCGGGAGGCACAAACAGCCACACAACACACACACACACACACACACACACACACAACAGGCTACTGCATAACAATAACTCAGATTTATATGCAAGATTTATTAACTCATCAGCAGGACTAAATAGTACTAAGGGAGACCATGTTTTGCCTCTGTTGTGATTCCAAGACACAAAAGCATTAATCTCTAATGTTTAGAGTATTTGGATCAAGTCTAGCTTGAGTATGGCTGTGTGTGTGTGAGCGAATGTGTATGTGTGTGTGCAATGTGTGTGTGTGTGTATGTGTGTGTGTGTGTAGTTGCAGTTTGGCCATGACAATGAACCATAAGGCTGACATGACATGACAGTGTTAAAGACGCGCTTGTGACACAGCTGTGCTCGCTGGCCCTCGGGTCAAGTGTTTCCTGTGAATGAAATGAGGTGGACATAACGTGGCGGTCCCCAGGCTTACTTGCGGTGGTGTGGCCTCGGCCATCTGTGGCCAGCTCTGATTCCAAAACACAGAGATAAACAGTCATACAGGATGAGGACTGACCATCACTAACCAGAGAAGGCATTTTTGTGTGTGCATGCAAGTGTGTGTGTGTGTTTGTTTGGCTGTTTACTTCTGTCAGTGTTTGTTGAAGGGGCCTTGAAATTATGGGTCTGGACATCTGGCAACACCAGCGCTTGCCAAAAGGCAAATGACAAACAAAAACAAAACAGTGTAATCCGTGACTTTTTCAACCAATTTGATTTGGAGTTGTTCTTTTGTTTAAATCTCATCTAAGACATCCCACAAAAGTCCCTTAAGGGCAAAGTCTTCATCTTACCATCCAAATGACAATGTGAAAGAAGCCTTCGTTTTATTTTTAGCCACAGAGCATTTTAAGACATTTTCTTGTTTTGCAGCTGCAAACTTCCTCCAAAACGTGTGTATTGTTAAAGGAAAATTCAGTTTTTTAGCACTTTAGGGCCCTTTTCTGTTTTGTTTTGGATGAACTAGAGTGGTGGACACCGAAATTTTGACGATTGGTCCTGTCTCGACTTTTCTGACTCGTTTTGAATCGCCTTTGACTTCTCAGGGTGCCTGGCAATGGGCATACTGTAGTAGGCTACTCAAACATGTCCTAAAACAACCCTTAATGTTCGTTTTCAAAACTGTGCAACTCACCGGTGCAATGCATCAAATGTATCAAATATATCCGCTCAATATTTGAGCCTGAAGCATAGACGGTGGCGCAGTAATATCAACGTGCAATGAGTCTTCCAACAGAAATCAATGGGATTTTACAAAATGGCAAATAAAAGACGACAGAAACTGTATTTCGCTACGCTACCTGTTTTGGAACATCAACGAACACCACTAACCACTCGGTGAGTTGCACAGTTTTGAAAACGAACGTTAAGGGTTGTTTTAGGACATGTTTGAGTAGCTTACTACAGTATGCCCATTGCCAGCCACCCTGAGAAGTCAAAGGCGATTCAAAACGAGTTAGAAAAGTCGAGACAGGACCAATCGTCAAAATTTCGGTGTCCACCACTCTAGTTCATCCAAAACAAACCAGAAAAGGGCCTTAAAGTGCTAAAAACCGGAATTTTCTTTTAAAGTTGCAGTAACTTTTTTATGCTTAAATATTGTATCCGTTTGCTCTCACAGATGAGGAGTTAACATCTGTAGTTATGTGACAAACTTGTCTTGTGATCCCAGGTCACAGCGTACACCCCTACCCCAACATCCACACAGAGCTCTCAGCGTTGCAGTGGTGCAACATGGGATGCCAGAGTTCTGCAACTGTCATCTCTGTTCAGAGAACACATCCTGCTGGGCCGCTGATGTCAAACAACACTTCACCAGCAGCTCTGTGCCTCAACCCCCACCAACGACCCGGGGCACAAATGCCACCGACTGGCAGAAAAGTGCATTCATTCGGGCCTAGCCCCTCACAACACAGGAAGCACAGAAAACGATAAGGTCAAACCATGTTGCCTCAAGGCCTGCAAGGGCACATGACAGGGACAAAACAGGCAAGGGAGGCATTTTAACATTTTGAAAACTTGTTCGGCGTCAGGCGGAGGCCTGGTGGAGATGAAGCCGTGTGTTCCCAAAACCTCCTCTGAGGTGACAGTGACTGTGTGCTCTGACATGACCCTCTTGGGCAAGAGAGAGAAGGGAAGTGTGTTGTGATGAGTGTCCCGGTATGAGTGTATGCTGTTGAACAGGGTCACCGAGTCGGAGAGAAAGAGTGCATGTGCATGTGTGTGTGTGTGTCTTGCGAACCCGAGTGTGTGTGGATGTTTGTTAAAGTTGGGATGCAGTATAAGGTCAGTGGTGAGTCACAAAGTGCTTCCCTGCACTTAGCACCCTGAATCTTTTATGAGCTTTATACGGAAAATCTGAGCACAGATATCCTGGTTGTGTGTATGTGTGTGTGTGTGTAGTGTGTGTGTGTGTGTGTGTGTAGTGTGTGTGTGTAGTGTGTGTGTGTAGTGTGTGTAGTGTGTGTGTGTAGGTGTGTGTGTGTAAAAGCGAGACCATCAGCACACTGTGAAGTCTTCTCTTGCTACAAAAGAAAAGGGAATGCAGTCGCTGCATCACCAGTGCTTATAAGAAGCCTTGTTGCTGCACATTCAAAGACCACCATCACGGAACCGGTAGATGGATGTTCTGGAGTGCTAAGGAGATTTCCATCCTGTGTAATAAGGAACCAGAGAATTGTTCCTCAAAGAATGACCCAGTACTTCCCTGGAAACTTGTGTAACAGGATTAAAAGAAAGAGTATGGCTGTTTTGAAGACAAAGGATGTTATGTTTAACCCTGTAACATTCGCTAAGGCTTACATACTAATAACCGCAGCTCACTGACTTTAGGTCTTGGCTCATAGTTTTAAAAAAGTTGGTGCTTTGTAGTGATCAGCTGGATTCAGTCTAACCAGGTTCTCCTGACAGTTCAAGCTAGAATCTCTAAATCCCCTAATATATAAATGCCCTGCAGTACTGCCAGTGGGAATCCCATCCCAGTATGAAAACTTGAAAACTGCTTCCAAAGGTCATTCACCCTTGGCTGACATTCTGAGTGTGACCGGTCAGACAGACACATGCCAGTGTTTGCTGGTCCAAAATGACCCCTCTAACCCGATCATCCCGTAAGCGGGATTCCCCACGCACCGAAGCTGTCTGGGTTTGTCTCTGACGAGCAGGGCTGACGCCACGGCTGCGCCGCTACCAGCCCAGCGAGTCCCCGGCCTGCTTACCCGCATGTCCGCCTGCCCATCCGCCCGCCTGCCTCGCACTCTGATCAGAACCACTTGTGACCGCGCAGCCCAAGCAGAATAATGAGGCCGGCAGATGAACGGCCTAATCCCTTTAAACTGACAAGCAGAGCGAGAGGGGATGGCACGCAGAGGACCCCAGCAATCTGCTGCTCTCCTCTCACACCCATATGCCATCGGGAGACGTTCAGACCCAACAAACGCAGACAAACACAAGGGTCCGGGGCCGCCGCCTGGCCGCTGGTGTCCTCTGACCGCAGGCTACGGCAGAAGGCCTCAGGGCAGGACAGGCTGATGGAGAGACAGGGGTCTCAGTGGAGGCTGGCACTGAAATGAACCCGCCGACAGTAAGGAAGCACATTCATTCTGGCCTATTTTGAACATGTCTCGTCAAAAAGTGGCCAGTAACTTCAAATCGCAAGCTAACGACTTCTTGCTTGAATCTGATTTTTGTTGTTGTTGTTGTTGTAAAAAATCAAGCCAGAAAGGACAAACAAAATGGACAAACCAAACCGCACAAAATGACAAAAACCACTTGCGCTGGCAAGAGCAAAGCCCAGCAGGCAGGCATGAGGCATCATCTGCATGTCACCACGTGTTGCCAGTGATGTGCATGCAAGGCTTTTGGGAGGGCACAAGGCACAGCGCACAGGAGGCACAAGGGGGCAAGGGTGGGGTGGAAGGGTGGAGGGGGTGCGGTGAGGGGGTGGTTGACAGCAGCATGACAGTGGCAGAGGGGAGGGAGGAAGTCCCCATGCATTCACTCATTCTTTTTTAATGAGAGTAATCTCAGCCACCCCTCCTCCTCCGGCTGCCAGACACGGATACAAACCAACAGAGCACGAAGCATCACTTCAAATAAAACGCCCTCTTCTGAAACGGCCACAGGAGCCAGCCAGGCCTGGGAAAAACGCACTTTTCTCCAGCGCTCTAGTAGCCGCTGATGGATGTAATGGCTGTGGAGAAATCTCACCTGTTCTATTTAAAGCGAAAGACAACAAGTAATGCATCAGCGGTCAGGGAGAGGACATTAGGCCCTACCCTTGTAGGCTGGGTGGTTTCATCCCCACCAGTTAAAAAGGCTCTCTATAGTGGCCAGAATTAAATTTAAATCTCTCACTTTGGACTATAGGACACTGACTGGATCTGCTCCCTGCTCCCTTAATTCAATGATCTAGATGTATATCCCCAACCGTCCACTGCGCTCTGATAAGCGCCTGTTGTGTCGACCAGCTATAAACACTAGGTCAAATTCTCTTTTCTCTTTTCCTCAGGGGTTCCTTGTTGGTGGAATGAGTTGCCCAGTGCTCTCCGTTCCTGTGATAGTTTTGGGTCTTTCAAGAGGGGTCTAAAGGCATATCTGTTCAACATGCACTTAGTTTATTAAGCGTTTCTTATGCGTTATGGTTTGTATATTATAGTATTTATTTATTTTCATAAGGCTATTGATTGAATTGACATTGTTTGCTGTTCTCCTTGCTGTAGTCTTACCAACTTTTTAAATTGTTTACTGTTAAACTTATTATTAATTATTGTATTGTTGCTATTTGTATGTCGCTTCGGACAAAAGCGCCAGGATATCGGTCAGGTAGATGAGTTTAAACTCATCTTTCGCTATCAATAACATTCATGATAGATTAAGATTAAGATGACAAATGTGAGCACTGATGATAGGATTAACTATGCAACTATGAGCAAAAGGATGAGGATACTATCATTGATAATGATGATTATAACAAACACCTAGATGCATGAAAGCCCTCATGAGATCCCAGGTAAAGTGGCACTTCAACAGCACTTGCTACCAGCAGACGACTGCCCCCGCTGATCCTGCGGTCTCTCTGCCAGACTACAAAAGGACAGCAGCTGAGTAGCTCCAGGACACAGCTCACAGCTCTTGTTCACCACCTACATCAGACAGACCCTCATCCAACATATCATCTGCCACGTGCAATTAACCTCAGAACTGCCATCCCATAGCAGCCATGCGTTTTCACATTACTTATGAATGATGCACGCTGTGCTTGAAACAATTATCAGACCAGGCTGTGTTCCATTCTTTAAGATGTTTAGGACAAAGATGAATCCTCTCTCTCTCCCGCTGAGTCAGACTGGAAACCTACAGTGAGACAGCCCAATGTTCTATGACATACTGCTCTAGCCAGGGTTCCAGAACAGCTGACTCAGCATCAGTGTATTCATTACACCTCTGTTAACGCTGTCTGCTACCCTAAACCCATGGGGTTTACTGACTGTTATCAGCCAAATGATTGGCAGCAGCACCTGGGCTGCCGAGGAGGTTCTTAACTAAACAGAGGCTTTATTGAGATTACTTTCCTCTTAATCAGTCCATTAAGGTTAATCTGAGGGGGTAATGGCCTCCAGCCCAGCCTGTCTGAGGCTATTGATCGGCGCAGAGCTGGAGGTGAGTGGTAGGCCCCCTAGGACCAGGGATGAGTAATGGCCTCAATTTAGACTGCAGAATCCCACAGAACTCCACAGAACATCTCAAGCAGCTTATAAAAATGTACCCCACCTCACCCCTCCCACCCACTTTCTTGCAGAGTTCTGGAATATTGGTGATCAAACAAGCTGTCAATGCTTGCAAATATCATGCTGTTCTGTGTGGATGATGGCTTAGGTCACAGAGTGTATAGGTGACATGAATGTATACACTTACTTTACATACCATGTACGTGGTATCAGAATTGTGGGGAAAAGAATGAGAAAGAAGCAAAGGCCTAACGAGGGTCCTGTTTAAGTTCATACTGTGTGCTGATATGGCTAAGGCGAAATCATCTGATCTGAGAGCAACTAATATCAACTGACCAGGGGACCAGTTTCCAGAAAGCTTCCTGATGCACCCATAGTCATGATATAGTGCAGACTGCTGGTCTGAATAGCCTGAGGTGAACTGATTGTAACACTTTAAAGCTTTTTGGAAAATGGTCCCATTTCTGGTATAGGACAATTAGTGTACACACCTCTTTAGAGTAGGGTGGACAGCCAAGGTCGATGCCATCTTTCAGAAGTTTATCTCTTATCATGATCTTCAGTTTCAGCTTTGGGTAAGTCACTGGTTCTTGACAGTGTCCAAGCAATAGATTGTTGTTTCCCGGGGTGAACCTGGATTTTAATCCACTGCTATCCCATGTGGAATCTGTCCATAATCTAGAGTCCTTATGGTTGCCTTCACTTCTGAGGGATGTTGTGTGTGGGTTTGATATCGTAACCACCGGTTCTAAGGTGAAGTAGTGCCCCGGGGCTAATTTCTTGTCCTCCTCTTTCAGTCGCGACACAGCATTCAGCACCTTTATCCTGTGGTGCGAATTGAACACGCCAATAGCGTCCAAGTCGGGCTCCCCAATCTGTTTGCAAACTTCCAGGTCGTCGTAGCCGTTATCTACGAAAGATTCGACATACTGGCAGAGCTGGAGAGCTTTGAGCCACTCGAAAACGATGCTGGGGCCGTTACTCGTCATGTTTGAGCAGCGGCGGAAAGTCTCTTCGGTTCAGGTGTGTGTTTACATTCTCCGGCGCTCAGTAATCGAGCATGTCGCGGCACAAAGCAGTCAGTTTGGTTCCTACAGCTCCATCCTTTCCAAACTAATCCGGCGGGGTGTGAACACCTTCCAGGTGACGTGTCAATAAGGTTCTAACAGGAATCTGGTACCTCTGAATCCTGTCAGGTGCGGAGTACCATGCATCGCATATACATTTGATACGGACGTGCCAGTAGTAGTAGGCGACTTATTAAACATATATCTGCACAACAACGAGATCTAGCTCAGCCGTAAACTCATGCCGGCGCTCCCAGACAGTTACACAAAATAGTGGAGACACATTGTTTAATGTCTGGCGTCCGTACGCATGACTTGATTGCGCCACTGTTGTTCTCGTCAATGAAGCCCATGTAACATTTTCCGTCCGTTGAGCTCGCAAAATAAATCAACTCGTTAATGAAAAGTGGTTTCAAAAGCTTCTCTTATGCGAAAATAAGCAAACATAAAAGGTTTACCCACCGATCCTTCCATTTCTGCTTTCAGCCCAAGAGAAGTCTGGAAACCACGGCGCCGGCATTGAACGGTGGCATATCTCCGTAGTGAGATGTGACAGCGAGCTTGCCGTTGTTCATTTCTTCTGTTAGGCTACTCACTCGCTCATGTGGCATGCGCTCTTGACAGCATTCTCTGCAATGGCATTGCGAATCTGTGGACGTCACAGAGTTTTCTTGTACAACTGCTCACTTCTCACAAGAATAAAAACAAACCACGTCTAGAAGTATTAACACAGGGCCCATGTGAGTCCCACTTTACTCACCGGAATGAAGTTTCTTCTGTTTCGGTACCACATTAGGCGCGCTTGGGTTTCGCTCAGAGCATATTGGACACTCTTTGGCGCCACTCTCAGGAAAAGAAGGATTGATAAAATATGATTCAACAAAAACTATGCATTATTTTTCACACCATTGTTATCATATCGTATTGTAACCATAATGACAAAAATATGACCTAGTTAAAATGACGACTATTGTAATTTAAAATGTTCTATGAATACCCAACCCCCCCCCCCCCACCCCCCAAAAAAATCGTCCTCATAAAAGCTTATTTTATTGATAACAAGCATAGTTAACTTCTGGAGGGGCATATTTAGATTTGTGTCAGACATTAACCATTGAATCAAGTTATGGTGAATACATCTCCAGATGAAATCTTTGGTTTGACAAATAAACATCTAACACCATCTGTTGGTGGCACCAGTAAGGACAAGCAGAGTCTATTGGATCTGGCTATCCTCAGTGTCTGGCTTTTAGCAAAAGTCAAACACACAAACAGTTAAGGCAAATTGTAGGATTTTGCAGTGAATATAAATTCTGAATGAAATGACACTACATCACCTCATTCACATTCAAATTATTTAGGCTATTTTTTCTGGCTTGATAAGATATACATTTTTTTGTTGGAAGAGGAATGAGGAGATAATGAAATTGGAGTCTGGAGCATAGAATTTTTTCATTTTATGGGCTGAAGACTCCTCGTCAGTGTCAGCAGACTATCTGCTGGTCCCAATCTAAAGGCTCACTCTCTTGTGCCAAGCCAGCAGATAGGCTCCTCACCTCACGACTAGAGGCAAGAGCCATGCAGTGCTCGAGTTTGGAGCTCGATAATCATAGTATCTTAAATCTGCTTTAAAAGACCATTTGAAACTCATGCAAGCAAGGCAGAGCTATTTTTTTCTCTATTTTTTTTTTTGCCTATAAAACACGCTCTTTTTACTTTACTTGAAAATAACAGACCTGAGACATCTAAGTAATGTGTTGGGTAAAATGTTAAGCCTATGCCAAACCAAGATTTCTGCGTGTTGTTTTATTCTTGCTGGTAGGGAGCCAAACCCAAAGCTGTTTTAGTGTCATTCTCTGGACAACCCAAGGTCACGAGAACAACTTTTATTTTATTCTATCAAGGTTTGTGGAAAATTTGCAGACTGCTCTCTTTAAGTTCCACTTCTAAATCTATATATGAGCTGTTCAGCATCATAGACACAAGTACACAATTGGCCTTTGAACCACTGGGTAGCTCAATACCTGATAAAACTACCGGTATTTTAGTACGCATTAAACTATACATTCCTATTTTTGACTATGATGTTTTAAAAAAGAAATCTTTGATATCCATCCAGAAATCTAACAAACACATCTGTGATGATCTTTCAGACTCTTGCTCTCTGTTCTCCGACTAAACGGAGTCCAACCTCATGTGATCACCACTACATTCCTCAGGAACAGCATGTGAGGCACGTGCACGACTAGGCAACCAGAGAAACCACAGAGACAGAGTAGGCCATCCACACCCCGCAATTTGAATACATTGGTTTTACATTTATTTTTTTCCATTGCACAGTAATGTCTATCAACAGAGTTTCTACATTGTAGGTGGCAGCAGATTAAGACAAACACCCATGTGAAAGCTTCAGAAAACTGTACAGTGAAGTGGCTACAACCAGAAAAATAAAAACAAATCGATGCAACTCCCCTCCAGTTTTTTTTTTTTTTTAAAACCCTCAGCAGGTGAGACGCCGGGGAACATTGGGCTCAAGCGACGTCTCAGGTCTGGTGCTGAGAGAGGGGCGTGCACTGGAGTGGGCTGCTTAGTTAGACAGAGAGGCCAAAAGCTTGCATGACAACAATGTTTTCTCAACGGAAAAAAAGTTATAGAACACATAAACAGAAAGAAAGATCCTACCTGCTGATAAAGTAAAGACATATCACTCAAATAAAAAAAGAAGATATATCAGAAATAAAAAATAAAGTTTACATTGGTAGAGCACACAAAAAAATAATCTGACGCTTTGATGAGAGACAATAATGAATGCTTCAAGTCTGTAAACGCTAAAGAACATGCTTGCTCCACCGAAGCTCACCAGCAGAGCTCCACCCATACAAATGGCGCCCCCTGGCAACACAAGCGCGCACTGAATAGCCCAACTATTCAGAACTGGATACAGAGCTATATCTAGATATCTAAACCGATAGCTAGATACACTCGCCACACTCACATTCATACACACAAATTTGATATTTTGAAAACGCAGTCTTCATTTTTTAAATAATATAATAAAAGTATTATATCTTGAAATATCTTGAAATTAAAAGTATATATATATTTTCAAATATATAAATATATTAGAATATCATTGAGCAGACACTGAAGATGAATCATAGAGAGACGGAGAGAAAGAGAGCCACTCCCAGATGACCTGCCTTCGGCACACCGGCCTGTATCCTTCAGCATCACGATTTGGTCCTTCACACACACGCACACACGCGCAGACACGCACAGACGCACACAGACGCACACAGACGCACACAGACGCACACACAAAAACTGCCAAAACAAAAAATGAAGAAAAAACACTTTGCAAAAAATTACAAAAATATGAATCAAAATGACTTCTGACAGAATTATAAATACAACATAAAAACTCATAGTGCAAAACCCCATATGACCGCTTGCACAGACTAAGAGCATGCGCTAGCGGAAACAAAGAGCTCCAGGCGGGAGGGAGTGACCTCACTGAGTGCTCTATGATGTCATCAGTTCTCTAAAAAGACCTCTCTGATTGACCGTCGGAGTGGGCCCCGCCGTGGGGCCACTTTTGGCAGCCGAGACCGAGAAAGAGAGAGATGGAGAGAAAGAGAACAAGAGATGGCCATCAATGTCACCTTGCTGACATCAGCACTCTGTGATTAAGACTTCAAGTGTCCCAATATTTACAACATTTGGCAGCGACTGATAGAGAAAACGCAAATGAACATCCAAACAAACATACTGGTAGAGTTAGAGAGAGAGAGAGAGAGAGAGAGAGAGAGAGAGAGAGAGAGAGAGAGAGAGAGAGGGAGGGAAAGAAGCCTTCAGCCAGAAGTCAGGGACAGAGGATGATGCTCCCACAGAGAAACAAAAATAACCGCAACCTCTCGCACTTCATAAATTAAACAAAACAGAATGTAGCCTAAATCAAAACCAAGTATTTCAAAAAGTGATCTGAAATAAACAAACTGATTACAAGGACAACAAAAAAAGAACTCCATTCGGGAACTACATCCCTTAAAATATACTGTATCTATGTACTTTGTATAAATATATGCAGACAGACATATATTCCTGCATATATGTACTTCCAGTAAAGAATACACATATCTGGGTTGGCATATCAGCATGGCAAAACAAATACAGGAGAGGGAGGTGGTGTTGGGCTTCAGCAGGTTTTGGGAGTTGGGGGTGGGATTTGGCTGAGGCGACTCTTTACACTGACCAAAATTAATCAGACACGAACTCTGGGAGAGACACATGCATTTGTCTGTCGTCCAGTCCACCGTGATGACGCCGAAACCGGGAAACATCACACAAATGAGACAAACATGCTGTTCAGCAGGAGACAAAGGCCCTCGAGGTGACGTGAAGAGAGTGATGTGGCATCACACGAGATGTATGCAGTGAGTGTCTGTCCCCAGCGCGTGCACACACACACACACAACCACACACACACACAATATACACTCTAGCACCCTTGCAAACAAACACACACACACACAATGACAACCACACATATACACTCTAGCACCCTTGCAAACAAACAAGCGCGCGCGCGCGCACACACACACACACACACACACACACACACACACACACACACACACACACACACACACACACACACACACACACACACACACACACACGGGTAGAGTTCAGCAGGAGAGGCCTGGGCTGTTAAGATTGTTAGCACACACTTTTTAACCAGGAAGTGCACAGACAGGCAAACGACTAATGATATGCCTCGTCACGGCCATTAAAAGAAAAACAGACAAGAAAAACACTTGACATCATACATACACACACACACGCACACACAAGCACAGAACCTGCAGCTATAGCATGTCTCTGGTGTGTGTAGTACTTCTCGATCGACACAGGTTGCAGCTCCCTCTGCTATGACCTTGCAGCTTGAGGCTGCATCTTCACACGTCTGGGACCTGACTGTCCACTTCATTAAATATCTGACCCAATTCTTTATGTGGGTCCTCATCAGTAGTACAGTGCATTCAGCGTGTCCACAACGCAGGTGAGGAGAGTGGTGTGTGTATGTGTATATGCAGATGTGTGTATGTCTACGTGAGGCTGATTAGAATACTAATGTGTGTTTTGGTGAATGGATGCATTTGCATTTTCTGTGAGTATACATAAAATGTGTGTGATGCATGTGATAACCTGTGTAAGGAAAAACATTCCAACTCCATATTAAGGTTTTTTTTATGATAAGATCCCAGCAAATCCTATCATACTGTAACAGGCAGAGTCTGCAAGGGACTCGAAGTCAGCTCTGCTTTGCTCTGCTTACATCCCCAGCCTGATCAAGGGTGACCCCAGCAAAGGATATGTGTTCCATACTGCAAACTACCAGCCCTTAGTAGGTATAATTAATGGCATTTTTATCAGGCTCGTCTTCAACATCAACAACATATTCTTCATCATCATCATCATCATCATCACAGTCATGACTGTCATAGAACTACTTCATCATTATCAGCATGATATCTTTGAATAAGACAATCTGGCTTTTTTCCCGTGAAAAAACAAAACAGCATGGGACGGGCATGGAGGGGACAGTGAGGGGGGCATGGGAGAGGGCATGGGGTGGGCGGGCGGGCAAACATATAAAATACACAGCAGATAAGCGATTGAAGTCACTGGATGTGGGAAAGAGAGGGAGAGTCTGTCATGTCTGCCTGTCGTGTCCTTCCCATTCCCTTCCCAGTGTCTGGAACTACAACACCCAGCATTACTTGGCCTCATCTACTTCCTGTTCTTTTCAGAGGAAGGAGGCATGAGATGTCCTTCATATGTCCTTCAGTAGTTTTTTTCTCTCTCCTTAACAGCAGTAGCAGTAAGTAGCAGTAGTAGTATGGCAGCGTGGCTAATGTGAACAAGACACACAAAGGCTGTTCCTCCTCTCCTTGTCTTGACAACTCCTCTTTCTCATGTTCTCCTCTGCACTCGTCCTCCCTCTCTCCTTCTCTCCTCAGCGCTCCGCGGGCTGGCTGGGGGCAGGGGGTGGTGGTGGTGGTCAGGGGTCTGTTGTGGAGAGGCAGGGGGAAAGGTCGCCGTCCCTCTGGTGCGCTTGTCTCTCCTCAGATGACCGAGGTCGAACGGGGCGAGTTTTGTGCTCGGATAAAGAAGTGGCAGTCTGTCAATCAGTCAGCCCTCCGGGAGGGAGGGAGGGAGGGATGAGAAGAGGATTGGAGGAAAAGGAGAGCAAGAGAGAGAGAGAGAGAGAGAGAGAAAAGAAGTGGAGGAAGAGGAAGAAGAGGAAGAGAGAGGGGATCTTCAGCCACATCGGCCCTCTGGCGCTGGCATCAGAGCTGGTACCACTTCTTATCTTTGTACTTCAACATCATCTGTGGTGGAAAGGGTTTAAAAAAAAAAGGGATAAGGATGGAGAGACACAGGGGAAAATGGTGAGAGAGAGCAGGAGAGTGTGCATGCAGAAATGGAGAAGGAGAGATAAAAAAAGAAATATCTGCTATTCACAGAAGATACTGAAAAGGCTGAGCTAAACTGCTGTGTCCTTGCTCTGAGGAGGTGTTGGTGCTGTGTGTTAGTGCTGTGTGAATCTCCTAAAGACAAGGCTTGTTAATGACACTACGGAGATGAGTAAAAGTAGATTAAATACATTGGCAGAGAGCTTGATATGTGGCTAGTCTTAGTCAAATATAATCGATAGACCTCCCTGAAACTTCAGTTTGTAGTTGGTGGCAGAGGGCAAAAAGAAGAAAGCGATGGCAGAGAGAGCGAGAGAGATCACAGTCACTCACGTCGTGGGCGTGTTTGGAGAAGGAGTCGGCGCTGGCCATCATGGCGGCCGTCCGCTCGTCCAGCTCGCCCAGTTTCTGCCCTCTCTCGTCTAGCGCCATGCGGGTACGCGCCAGATCGCCCACAATACCCGACGCGGCCCCCTTCATGCCCTCCATGCCCCCGGGCCCCGGGATGTGCTGCGCCAGGCTTCGGGACGCCTTACCCGCCGCTGTCTCCCCAACTGCCACACACAGAGGACACACACAATACATTTAAAGCTTTCAGACTTCAGCATGATTACAGCACATTCAACAAGTCACAGGACACAGGGCAAGTATCATCAGACAGCGAGGTACTTGGACATACGATTTATGGCCTGTGCAGATTACACGATTTTTTTTTTCTTCCACAATGGTCTTTTACGATCGACTGTGTCAGATTTGGCGATCAGAGAACCACAAATTCTTGCCGCGTCATGGTCGTAAGACTGGCCCCATTACAAGATCATGTAGCTTATCTATCGTAGCCTTCTCGTCGCAGGCAATAAATCGCAGGTCGTTGAATATGTCACATTACAAGACGCTTCCTTCTTCGGCGTCATTCCTGACTTTTCATATTCGGGCCCGACACTGGAAATTTGTCAGCACAACAAAATCTTGGCAAAATCGGGCTTTAGACATTGCCATTATACCAAGCAGGGTAGGAATTTCACGGCGGCCACGACTGCCATGGCCGTTGCCCCCTGCGTTGGCAGTAATGCCCCTTTGAAAATCAGAGGTTTACAGGCCACGGTGGCCTTGGTGCCCCCCTTCTTTCAATATTCTGCTTTGCGTCCTACTAATAGCGATTTTTATTTAGCCCATGGCCTGTCAAAAGAATCTTAGCATTCACAGCGCAAATTAATTTTGTCTTTTACGCAGTGGAGAAAGTGACAGCGCAAAAAAGAAAGTGCGTCCAAATTCACACATTATTCTCAGTTGAACTACTCGCAAAGTAGCCTACTCATCACACAGACAACACAAGTATCACATGAAAGAGCTTTTTCTCAGCTTTTAAACGATGTTAGCCACTAATTGCTGTGGTGAACGGTTCGCGAGAAAAGTAAATAGTATAATTTAATTTAACCATAAATTCTACTGAAGGTTTTGACCATCTCACTACCCCTTCATCTCGGTGGAATACTTCACAAGCCCTTCGTTTAACAAACGACAAACCATATATCGGAATAAACAGAAGACCTTACCGAACACAAAGGTGTAAAGCAGTCCCCTGTACAGTTAGCCGTTCCAGAGTAATCCAGTTTTGAATTTGCAGTAAATTTCGACATGCATGGATGTCTCTAAATTTGGGCTTTAAGTTTTACAATGTGTTTAAATTGTTCCACATGGTTTCATAACGGGCCAAATACAAAATAAATGTTACAAATATCGCCTACATATACGTCATACATGCACACACACATGCGCACACACACACACAAGCACAGAACCTGCAGCTATAGCATGTCTCTGGTGTGTGTAGTACTTCTCGATCGACACAGGTTGCAGCTTCCTCTGCTATGACCTTGCAGCTCGAGGCTGCATCTTCACACGTCTGGGACCTGACTGTCCACTTCATTAAATATCTGACCCAATTCTTTATGTGGGTCCTCATCAGTAGTACAGTGCATTCAGCGTGTCCACAACGCAGGTGAGAAGAGTGGTGTGTGTATGTGTATATGCAGATGTGTGTATGTCTGCGTGAGGCTGAGTAGAATACTAATATGTGTTTTGGTGAATGGATGCATTTGCATTTTCTTTAAGTTTTACAATGTGTTTAAATTGTTCCACATGATTTCATAACGGGCCAAATACAAAATAAATGTTACAAATATTGCCTAGATATCGGTAAATCAGAGGACAGCTGACTAAGAGTTTGAGAAAGTAGCCTTAATGATCACAAAATGATAAGCGTGCATCTAGGCTGTTTGAGTTTCTTAAAGCTGAGCTGTGCTTAAATTGTTCAATACATGATTTTATAACAGGCCAAATATAAAATAAATGTTAAATATAGTCTAGATATCTGTAAATATTAGATGATTTACAGTTTTATGTAATACGTCATGTTTCATGTTTTTGTAATGTTTCATACAGTGATGCAGGTCTACTGCAGTGAATAGGCTAAATACAACTTTGATCATTTTTATAGCCAACTACTGTATAGTTAACTTTGGCCTTGGTGCCCTGACATGTGGCCTTTGTGCCCCCCACCAAATATGCCCAACTGAAGGCCAAGTGGTGAAAGAATGGTGAAATTCCAAGCCTGATACCAAGTACAGCCATTTTCATCCATACAATATAATATAAACAGGTGACCATCACTATGCTTAATATTAAGGGCAGGGTATGTAATCCCTTCTGCCCAATGGTAGTTCACATACCCCCATAAACTAATTTACAAGCTTAACGTTCAAGTTGGACTTGTTTACATGGCACGATAACATGGATGTGTGCTCAGTTCAGTTCAGTAAAGTAGTTCAGTCATCACAAGGATCTATTGGCTCAAAGCACAGAGGCTAGCGGTCACGCTAGACACAGCTAATTAATGACCGTAGGAGAGTGGGGTTATGTACAGCCAGCTTTAAGACTGAAGCGCTATAGTGTTGTCTGTGGAGGTAATGTGAGAGTCTGATTGGATCTCATGAGGCTGTAGGATTAAGGGGGGCGGAGTACTCACACAGGTCCTCTCTGTCCAGAGACTGCGCTCCTCCTCCAAACAGACCCTTGAAGAAGCCTCTGTTGGGCGCCTCTGGAGTCTCCACAGGAGTGAAGAGCTCACACAGCATCTCCTGTGTTTTCACACACACACACACACACAAAACACAGCATTTATCATGTACATGTACTCCAAAACAGTGCTATAAAAACACAAATACACACATCACACCCATCCATAAAAAAGAGGTGTGTTCAAATATTTAGACAGAAGCAAATATTTGTGAACAGTTTTTTGTTTTCTTTGAGTTCAGTCTGTTCCCAGAGAACTTCTCCTCGGACATACAAGGATACTGCACAAAGAGTTAACTACTGTAGCATTGAACTTGAACAATTTGGAATGTTTAAAAACGTAACAATTCAAAAGAAAAGGTGTTCGCCTAAACCGTTTGCCTCAGTTCAAAGAATGTCAACGCACTTCAGATAGACCTGCAGCATTTTCATTCATGCACAAATAAATACACACCAGTATATCCAAACACACACACGCCTATAAGCAAACACACACACACACACACACACCTGCAGGTTGTCGCAGGTCTCTTGGCTATAGGTGAGGCGCTGTATCTCTGTGGGGGAGGTGAGGTACAGGGCCTGGCCCAGGTTGGAGAAGCAGAAGGTCCTGGCGATGCGCATGTCTGTCAGGGGCAAGTAGTTCACATCCAACAGAGGCCGCAAACTCGGCAGACTGGGAGAGAGAAAAGGGAGAGAGAGGGGAAAAAGACAGAGAGAGAGAAAGAGGAAGTTAACATGCAACGATTCCTTTTAACCTCTACAGAGACCAGAACCAACAGAGCACCCGCCAACCGTCACATTCCCTCCACCATGTTTGATAGATGGAGTCAGACACTCCTCCAGCATTTGGTCAGCGTCTCCCAAACGGTCTTCTTTATGATTTGTACACTTTAGATTTGTCTGTCTGTACCACTCTCCCTCTGTCGTCTCTGTGTTCTTTTGGCCATCTTAATCTTTGCTTTTTATTGGCCAGTCTGAGATATGGCCTTTTCTTTACAACTCTGTCTAAAAGGCCAATATCCTTAAGTCACCTCTTCTGATGATGTTGACACTGTTGTTTTGTGGGTACCATTTAACAAAACTGTCTGCTTCCTAAACTAGACACAAGTGTGTTTGTTCTCTTGCCCAGTTTGGCACTGGGGCCGCTCACTCCTTTTAATGAATTGCCTTCAAATCATCCATTTCCTTCTACAGTTGTCACTTACAAAAAATAGCTTTTCCTTTAAAAAACAAGGGAATGTCTAAGTGACCCCAAACCTATGAACAGAAAAAAATGGATAAAACTGAACTGAAATGACTGACTGGTAGCAAAGAAAGACCAGGAGAAGAGAACAGATTGAGCAGCATCTACCTAGCTGTAGTTTTTGAAGTATAGCTGATTATGTCATTGTGTATGATGATTGTGTATTATGGCGTTACCTGAGCGCCATGATGTGCCCGTTGGCACAGAAACAGGCGATACAGCAGCCGGTGTTCATCTGCACCACGTCGGCGCGCAGCACAAACGAGGCCTCGGTGATGTTGTGTTTGAAGACGCTGGTCTGCGCGGGCAGCACGATCACCTCGGCCTGCTTCTCCGAGCAGAGCACCACGTAGTGGGTGTCCGGCGCCCCCTCCTGGCTGCCGGAGGGAGGTGAGGCGGGCCGGCGCCGCTTCCAGCGGTCCTTTTCCTCGCGCTCGTCCGGCAGGTTGGGGTCGTACCACAACTCGTATGGCGGGTGCAGGGGGGCGCCGGCCGAGTCCAGCGTGGCCATGGAGAGGATGCCGCCCTTCAGGCGCGTCACCACACCTACAGGACGGAGAGCAACAGAGAGAGGGAGAGGGAAGAGAGAGAGAGAGAGAGAGAGAAAATATATAGAGAAACAGCGGGGGAGGAAGGTTAAGAGAGAGGGCAATAAGGATCCAGAAAGACAATAAGATGGGGTCCCAAATAAGACACACACAGACACAGACAGACAGACAGACACACACACACACACACACAATTATTTACTTCCTAAATGACACACACTGGGATACCCACCTCCAAAGGAGACGGCGGGTGCCTGCTGCATGCGTAGCTCGCTGCTGGCGGGCACGGTGAGGGGCAGCACCAGCATGCTGCCCTGCGAGGTGCCCACCCACAGGCTGGGCCCCGGCATCGCCTCGCCCTTGCGGCTCAGGGTCTCGCTGAAGTGAAAGGAGGAGATGATCTCGCGGGATTCCCGCTCCAGGCTTGTTACGCTGGAGCTGCGTGAGCGGCTGAATGAGCTGTCCTTCGCATCTGCCCACGCACACACACACACGAGGGAGGGAGGATGAGTGAGTGTGTATAGTTAACAGGCCATTTGTGTGTGTGTGTGTGTGTGTGTGCATATGTTAATGAGATCTTCACATCCACAAGCACATGCACAAGGAGTGAATGTGTGTGTGCCTATGAGTTTATACTATCCTCTGTATCTGCAAACACATGCACAAGCATGGTGTGATACTGAGCGATTGCTATCCTTAGGTCTATGTGCACGCACTTAGGATTTTGTTGGTGTGCGTTGAGAGAAAGTGGAATAGAACATTATGCCCAATCTTCCAATATGTGGTTTAATGTTCTGCATTTCTCATTAGTGGCTCACTTTGATAGTAAAAGTATGATTCTATGTAATGACCAGGGCTCCGAACCGGTTCAAGGAACGGATTTTTACAGAATTTTACGAGGAGCGGAAACAGAAACGAAAACAAAATGGTCTTCAACTGTTCCGGAACAGAAACGTTATTCTGAAATCCACAAAACCGGTTAATAACGTTTTTTTTTTTTTTCATTCTTTATATAACAGCCTAATAATTTGATTTCTGCAGTTTGAAAAAAAAAAAAAAACGAATAAATGGACCTTTGGTCCAAATGTATATTTTGTCTTGCTGTTGTAATGTAACCTATCCGTCTGCCACTTCGGATCTTAGGCCAGCTCGTAGCGTAGGCTACTGAAACTGATTTGGAAATTGTTTGTAGCCTATGCATAATAGCCTATTTTGCCTGTCCACGCCTTGTCGTTTTAAAGTCGGGATTTGAATTGTTTGCGCAATTATAGCCTATTCTATGTAGAAGAGTTAAACGGGAAATGTGAGATAGGCCTTGTCAGCAACAGACAGGTTCGTTTATAAACAGGGTTGGAATTATAGCGCAAGCCTTTGAAGATCTCCAAATGGATAAAACTTAGGCTACAACCAGGTAAGGAGTTTAGCACGTATCCAGAAATATTTTTGATAAGAAATTATTTATAGTCATAGGTTAGGCCTACAGTAAGTCTGTAGGCTATGGGATGGATAGCCCATCTGAATGTTTTTGGATGCCGCCTGTGATTTATTATTTTTGGGCATAGCTACTGTATAGGCTAAATCAAGGGGAAATAATGAGTAGCCTACGTCTATTCTAAGGTAAAGTCCACAAAAATAGACTTGATAGGCCCGCCAAACAATGCTGGAACTTTAAGAACGAACGATATGTTGCGTTCCGAACCGGTTCAGGACCGATATGTTGGTGGCGGAACGCATGCAAGAACGAAAACGTTAAACATAGGCCTACCAGAACCGTTCGGAACGGAACGTTTGAAAAATAATTTCGTTTTCAAGCCCTGGTAATGACTGTATGATATCTGTACTGTCCCTGTGTATATCTGTGTGTGACTGTATTTAGAGATAAGCAGGAATATTATGACTTTGCAGTGTTTCACTGTTCTGCATGGCTGTGTCAGTAGCTATCTGCTCCGGATTGCCAGGTTGCCACTAATCAGGGTTTGATTCAGTGTAGTCCACGTGAGATGGGATGACCAACGCCATCTCCCGTCAGCCTGGAAGGATACTTAAACCCTAACTATTTCCTTGTCTAGTTAGAGCAGCTGATGGATCTTTAGGTGAAGTCATGCTGTCTCTCCCTTGATGCGCATCATTGTAAATAAACTCTGTTCCTGATTTTTCATATTATTGGTCTGACTGGGTCTCTATTAAATCTATAGTATCAAAATTACCATCAGCGTGTGAGTTCACCGAGTGATCAACTGTAGTTTCCTTAGTAACCGCTGCAGTGTGTGTGTGTAGTGAGCATGTGTGTATGTGCGTGTGTAATTCAAATGAATGTGTGCGTATGAGAAATGAAATAAGTCAGAGTCAGAGCCCTGATCCCAGGTAATTAAATACCCTCAGATCCCTCTGCTGTAAAAGGTGAGGAGAGGAAAATTAGACGGTACTACACAAGACAAAGTGGGTTAATGTCCACCAGTGACCGTTGACAAAGTGGGTTAATGTCCACCAGTGACCTCTGACAAAGTGGGTAAATGTCCAGCAGTGACCTTTGACAAAGTGGGTTAATGTCCACCAGTGACCTTTCAGTTGGTTGAGGCACCTCTCAGGCTTCCAAATGCGAAATACAAAACCTCACAAATCTTTAAAAGGGCACCCACTTTTTAAAGGCCTTCCACTCATATGTCCCAGCTTTTAGGATTTCAACAAAGATCTCCAGAGATCCACTCTTTTGACAATGTTATTATAGTAGACAATCTACTGTACATTTGACCCAACTTCAGGGTATATGGACATATCTACAGATATCTGCTGTTGCAATTGAAGCACTCAAATTTAAAAGGGAAGTATGTGAGGAAGGCTCTTTCAAAGAGGACGCCATCTAAAACACACAAGAGGTTTAGTAAGCAAAGCACAGACACAAACATTACCCACCACACACAATGACACCTTTATAGACGCACCACAGAAACCTCTCCAAACACACTTTATATGTCAACCAGCACAAACTCAATTGCACACATTCACACTCAATGAAGTGACCGTCCTCTCCAAGCACCAGCAGGGCTTTACTCTTGACACTCTGTGTTGCAGATGTGCACTTCAATCTCGCGCTCACTGAAGAGACGGTCATGCCATTCGAATACGGTCAGTGCAAATAGTCCACAGACCGCAGTGCAGTGCAGTGCAGTGCAGAGCAGAGCAAAGAGTATTGTAAGGCATCTTAGCGGTCCGCTTCGGGCCAGTGGGTGGAAGGTTGTGAAATTAGCTGGACTCTGCCACTACCTCGCTCGAGTGACTTTAAAATCACCTCAACCCTCTGCAACACTACACACCAGCCCCCCAAAGAGCACACACACACACAGACACAAACACAGACACACACCCATCAGCAGAGGTTGCCCAAGTAGTTTGAGGTGAGAGGGTTAAGAGTTCAGTCCACACCAAACATTTCAAACGCGCACCTCATTCCCCCCCAAGTGCTTAGGACAACCAGGGTATATCCAGGGGGTTTGGGGCGGGTTAGGGGGTGTTAGTCACTCAACAAGCCCAGACCCACACCAAGCTCCCAGCCTGGAGAGAGGACGTTAGGGAGAGGCATTCGTTAGACCTCTGTCCCCAGTCTGGAGGGAGGAGGGGATAGACCCAGCTCTCCAGCCCAGCTGACAGCTGCCAGGCTGGGGCCACTCACAGAGGTCGGGGGCCGACGGGGTCCGCACGATGGAGCTCCCGGCCCGGTTCCTGCTGACCTGGGCGGCCGTTCTTACACCACACACACGCTTCTTGGGCTGAAGAGAGCGCCGTCTATGAATGTGCTCAGCTACTGCTCACACACACACACACACACCAATTACACACGCACACATTAATGCAGGGCAAGATATAACACACTCACGATTTCTGAGCAGGGACACTGTTGAGCACAAACATACATTGCATCTTTTATACAAAAAACTAGCCATGGAGAAGCACAAACACACAATCACTTTAGAGAATCTGCACCTGAAAGGGAAGGAAAGCTCAGCTTACTGCACCTACAAACTAAAAACATAGCGACTAAAGCTAAGGCCAATCACACGCCTGGCTTACCAGTTTCATGTTTCTGATCAGGCACCGTGACTAGTTTCCGTGACATCTTCGCTGGAAAAGAGAAACATTCCTTGTTTACACACATGAATACTGAAGGCGGCTCAGGAGAAATCAGGGAGTTATCTACGGGGGAAAGCTGATCTGGTGTTAACGGCAGCGGCGGTGATCTTTCGGAGTGATTTCTAAGGAAATGAAGAATCGGCGGAAGAAAAGCCTCGAGATCAGATCAGGGAGACGACAGTGGAGACAGGATCATACACAGAGAGCGAGTCAGTGGAGGAAAAGGACAGGTCAAGAGAACGGTTAAACCCTGAGAGGGAGAAGAGCTACAGTCAGAGCTGACCAGACACATTGACCAGACACACTGACTATATGCACACAATGCACAGAGCCTGCAACATGGAACCAGGTTAGTCGCTCTGTAAGAGAAACTAGGTGAGTTCATTAGAAAGTCACACTAGATTTACAGCAACAGTTCACAACCTTTTTTAATGTACTTGCCATGTGCTTATACTTATATATTTTCATACCTTTTAAAATTGTGCATTTTCATTGTGACTGTCATATAAAGTTGTGAACCACAGCTTTAATTTAGATCATTGAAAGCTATATGAATTCACATTCAATCAGATCAGACCTCGTTCCCTCCTGAAGAAATATCCCATTGAGGCAAACTACCACCCATGGTGCATTTGATTGGCTGTGAACTTAACCACTATTAGTCACAGTTCTATTTGATTGGCAGCCAGCCTAGCCACTCAAGAGCCTTCGTCTGCATGTGAGCAAAGGGGCAGGCAGAGGACAAGCAGGACTCTTCAAGGCAGATGGCGTGGAGACCCGGGCATATGGCCTATCAATCAGACGTGCACACAGGGCAGCTACCCACTTAACCCCCATTAATTTGCAGCCTGCCCGCTCTTCCCGCTAGGATGCTCCCCTTTAAGGTAGCGGCACTGCTAACAGACTAGCATTATGTATCCATCCATTACTATAGCCAACCACATTCATGCTTTTAGTAACGGTGGATTTAGAAGCACTATATGGCTTGGAGATAAAAAATAAAAAAATCTCATAGATGCCCAGGTGATATGAATTTGGCCCCATTTTCTGCAGGTTAACTAAATTTATCTCTCTGGGTGATTCAATTTCAGAACAGAGTGCAGGAGTTTACCGAGATGGGATCGCTTTCGGAGGAGAACAGAACTAATCGCTCTAAGTGGAGTCTAAGTGGAATCTACTGTAAGTGGAGATTCAAATGAGGTTCCCGTATCGAAACGGGAGTCCTGGAGCATGAAACAGGATTATTACAGTCGACACACAAACAGTCGGTGAGAAAACAAAGACACAGGGGGTTAAAAACGGATTCTGTGCCGAGACCGATTAGTGGTGTTAAAGACTCTCTCACAACTTCCCTCCCCACCACAATCACCCAAAGCATATTTAGAGGAAGATCCAGCGGCAGAGGCGTCCATGCACCTGACAGGAAGTCAAAAGCAGGTCAACAGGAAGTCGGGATGGGGCTCCAGGCAGTAGCAGCAGTCTCATATTCAGATTCATGCCCGTCATCCATTCATCACCTGGATTGGGTTGGAGCGATGCGATCGAGTCACACACACACACAAGGTTGTGTGTGCGGGAATGCATGCCTGTGTGTGTGTGTGTGTGTGTTTGAGCACAATCCAAATCAACACTTTAATTTAGGCACAGTCTAGTTAGTACAGCTGAGGTACCCATTTGATTAGTACAGCAATCAAGGGGAGAGAAAGTAAAAGAGGACACAGAGAAGACAGAGAGCATTGGGCAGAGGGCTGGTCTTCGCCGCATACATACAGTACCTAAGTCATTGGCTACCGTCTTGGAAAAGCGCCTGCTTTTCTGCTTCACTGGAGAAATAGTTCCAACAAAACAAAACAAAACACCACAACACAAAACGTGAGGGAGTGAGTCACACCGTTCATTCTCATGGGGAAAAAAAGTGTTGAGAGAGTTAAACACAATACCGTACTCTTATCTATGAACTTATGGTGTTTGGTCTCCTCGTCAGAATTGCATGGAGAGCAGGAGCCTGTGTGTTGGCACAATGCGAATAACACAGGCATCAGCCAATCAGAAGTCAGACACTAAATCTCATCAGCCAATTGTCAGTCAGTCAATCATTAGTCGAAGTCAACGTCAGTAAAAAGCCTCAAATAAAGCTGGGGGTCAATCAGTCAGTATGCAAATAAGTGATGCACATCCGTGGTAATGCACATAAATAAAATGCGCATTAGTCACCGTTTCCAACACCTGTTGATTCTAATTATTTGGGGACACTTTGCTTACGTTGAGTGAAATGGACGCCCTCCTCTCTGCGGTCAGAATAATTAATTCCGTCATTTTGAAAATAGTTTGTTTAATATCGATTAGAAGAAGAAGGCAGAGAATGTTTACATTGTGCGCACTCGGGTGTTGGCAGCTTCCCATCGCAGGAGATGGCCATACACTTGGGAACGAGGTCTCGGCAGTTTTTTCATTTGGTCAAGTCGCATTTCATTAGGGCAATTTCAGAGCATGCGGCTGAGAATCTCTTGTAGCCTACTGGCGCAAGACTGCTGATATTCTCTGAAGGTCACCTCACACTATGCAAATAAACTGTTTCAATTGCATTATATTTATTGGCATTATACCTTATGCACATCGAGAGTTAATCCACCCCACTCTAGCGAACCAAATATCTATGTGCATTAGAAGTTTTTATGCGCATTTCACGTTTCCAACAACGTGTTTCACAGGATTGCTTATTCAAATAGTTAAAATGCGCATTAGGAAGTTAAATAGAAACGCTCCTACTGTTTAACTGTGATGCATGAAAATGATCATCGAGGAACATCAAGGTGGCTTTCCTCATGAGAGCTTCTACACACTTAAAGTAGAGTACAGAGTAAGTAAGTGTAGAGTAAGTGTAGAGTAAGTGTTGTTTTAATGTAGTGTGGGTAGTGGATGAGTGGCTGGCTGGCTGGCTGCACATATCTCTCACAGGGGACATCACACACTTTCAGGGTGTACAATTATTATCTGTTTTACCTGAGGTGGGGGATTTGCAGCGGTCCTCGGAGGCATTGGAGCCGTCATTAACATCACAGACACCTGTGGAGCGTACACACACACACATTGGGACAAAAATAAATCAACAAAACACACAAGAGCTCACACACACACACTCTTACTATCACTACCTTACTGATGCCAGGAGCAAATCACACACACACACACACACACACACACACACACACACACACACACACACACCTGGGGAAGGCTGTCCTTAATAGGACTTTCTCATTTAGATTTAGAGTTGAGAGTTTGGGTACTGCTGAGTGCCTCTGGGAACCTCCCAGCTCTCCTAATCTCTAAACAGACTCTCACTATCGCTCTCACACACACACACACACACACACACACACACAGTCACAGTCTCTCACACACACACACACACACACACACTCTGGTGTGGGGTAACCTCCAACATACACAGTGGGCAGACAGCTCCCCCAACCCCTGCGCCCAAGCTCTTATTATCACATTATCTCCTCTTTATAGTGTGTCAGCTATCAGAGCCATCAGTGCGGATGCTCGATACTTGGTGCCGGGCCACACAATTAATGTAAAGCGCACAATAAAGCTGATGGCCTGACGCACGCTGATGAACACAGAGACACACACACAAGGCTAATGCACAGGCTTTACATTCACTGGAAAAGAGCAGCTTCTACATGGGGTCGGTTCACTACAACTGAGGGTCTCATATGTGTGTGTGTGTGTGTGTGTGTGTGTGTGTGTGTGTGTGTGTGTGTGTGTGTGTGTGTGTGTGTGTGTGTGTGTGTGTGTGTGTGTGTGCGTGCGTGCGTGCGTGCGCATTTCTGTAAGTGTGTACATGGTATATACAGTGTATGCTTATGCTTGGTATATATGCTTGGTATATATATGTGTGTCTATGTGTATATTTAAGGCCATGTGTATGTGTGTGTATGTGTGTGTGTGTGTGTGTGTGTGTGTGTGTGTGTGTATGTATGTATGTATGTATGTATGTATGTATGTATGTATGTATGTATGTATGTGTGTGTGTGTGTGTATATATGTATATGTATATGTATGTGTGGTTGTGTGTGTGTGTACTGACTACATGAGTGTGTTTATGTGAAGGTGTTCTTTTGGTGTGCATTTGTGTCCAGAGCATCACAATAAAATAAATTCAGACTCAAAAGAGTATAACAGAAACTAGGACAAAAAGAGCAACTGAAGCACATGCATGGAGATGAAAGGAAAGGAAGGATGAAAGGAAAGGGAGAGCGTGATGGATGGAGCAGAAAAGAAGGGATGAGAAAAGG
Organism: Alosa sapidissima; assembly: GCF_018492685.1. Classification (NCBI taxonomy): domain Eukaryota; kingdom Metazoa; phylum Chordata; class Actinopteri; order Clupeiformes; family Clupeidae; genus Alosa; species Alosa sapidissima. The sequence goes on from NC_055975.1 coordinate 14,274,228, forward strand.
AGGTGGTGAGCAGAGACAGGTGACTTACGGAAGTATGAGATGCGCAGTTTTTTCACAGACTCAGAATAAAAGCTAGAAAGGCTGGACATGCAAGACTTCACAGGTGGAGCGTCTTTAACGGGCCGCGGAGAGAGACCAACAGTCAGACAGAATCATAACAAAAAGAACCACAGGAAACCATAGCAACAACATCATCACCATGGAACCCGGAGAGCTGGGGAGCTGGATTCAGTACATGGGCTTGACGCTATGTGGGTATTTATTTAACTTTCGTTGGTCTGTGTGCAGCTAATATGCTGCCTACTGGAAGCATTATGGATAATTGCATATCCTCATAGACTGAGGACTTCATCTGGCATAGACTCATATACACACCCAACATGCTGTTCTGAGTCAACTATGAGTCAATTCCAAATGTATGTTTGATATACAGTATAATCGAAACAATACTACAATATGATGTGGTTCTGATGTGGTTCGGTTAAAACCAGAGACTCTTTATAAAACTGAACAGCACTGAATCCAGCACCAACCCACTGTGGCTAGAAAAACAACAGAGTGGTGACTCCAAACAGATGAGTGAGTGTGAATGTGTGAGTGCGTGTGTGCGTGCGTGAGTGTGTGTTTAGACAGAACAGTGCCAAAGATGACTGTGGGTACAGACCAGATGTGTGAATTGTGTGAAGTACCAATTAAGATATGTGCTAGTCTGGGAAACAAAGGGACAAAAAGTAGACAAAGAAGAATATCCTAGAGGTCCTAGGACACTATGTTAGCCAATCGACTCTGTTACTTCTTTCTCTTCCTCTTAAAGAACATTAAAACAATATCTTTCTATTACATAAAGAACACAGAATGCAGATAAAAAGTACACATAGGTCTCAGACAATAAAAAATCCTCTGAATAACCCTGAATATTCAATGTTAACAGTCAGAAGGTCCAGATCTGAAAAGACTAAATATCTCCCTTTTGCAGACTTCTCTCTGACTTCTACATCTGATGGTTTGGCACAGAGGCATATAAAGGTAAAGGTACCTTTATACGGCTCTGGTTTGGCATCATAAAATCATCTCAGGAATCTCAGTGACCGCTGAGAGTTATTAACGGCAACCTGTCTGGATCCTGACGCAGTCTCCACGGGATCGGTCCTCACCTCCTGACGGCTGTCGGGCCTTGCGCGGAGAGCGCGGCTGCCTCTGGAAGGGGTCGGCCAAGCCGTACAGCTCCTGGACACCCACGTTCATCAGGAGGGTCTTCTGGAAGTAGTCCACCACGGCCAGCCCGTTAAAGTTACCGAAAACGACCCTAAACAGAGACGGCATTCAGTAGAACCAAAGCTCTGTTCTGTTTGCTGCTTTCAACATCTACATTTATTATTTGTTGTCATATGCTATACTACACTACAAGGCCAATCCAACCAAACTCCATTTTTTTTTACATGAAACTTCACCAACGCACCCTGACCAATTGAAGGAAAGAAGGAAAACTTATGAGATCCTTCAAAATGGATCTAATGTGCACCGTGTGTGTGTGTGTGTGTGTGTGTGTGTGTGTGTGTGTGTGTGTGTGTATAAGAGAGAGAGAGAGAGAGTCTAGCAGTGGGAGATTACAGGCCATATGCAGAATTGAGGGCGAGGCTGGTGATCTGTTGGGGGGGCTCCCCGCTGACCCATAGAAGCTGCACCACCAGGTCCACCTGGTAGCCTGGAGACTGCTTGAGAGGGGAACAGCGCACCCTGCAGGCAGAGAGAGGAAACAGAGGACAAGAGAGAGAGAGAGAGAGAGAAAAAAGAGATGAATAAATTCATGACATAGCGGATAGGATTAAGGGATTATACCAAGGATTCTATAACTGCACCTGTACCATGAATCTGACAAGCATTATTAAAATGTGATAGTAGTGAATCCTACTGGCATGTGTTTGTGTTTTTGTGATTTATAGTACTGTATGGATCTTATCTGTGTAGCTGGATTCTAATGTGTCCTTATGGGAGTGCTATAGGATTTTAATGTGTCCTTATGGAAGTGCTATAGGATTTTAATGTGTCCTTATGGAAGTGCTATAGGATTCTAATGTGTCCCTATGGAAGTGCTATACTGTAGATGGTGTGTGTTGAAAGTGTGAGGAGTGCTCAAGTTCTCTGTGTCCACAAGAGCCTAACATAAATAATGGATCTCAAGAACACAGAGAATGCTGAATGTAAGAGATGCATCGGTCGGTCGATGTGTTGGTCGAGGAGCTGTGGACCAGTATGAGGCAGTGGGCAACGGTGCTGGACGTACTTGAGGCAGGGCACGTTATCTCGGGGTCCGTCGGACGAGTTGCTGCTGGTGGACGGGTGTGTCTGCGCGGGGGGCAGGGCCGACTGGGGGCTGGAGGTGGCCCCTGGCGTGGACACGGCCGGGGTCTGTTCTCCCGCCGCCTCCGGAGAGTCCACGTCATTCAGCTCGTACGGCATACGCACCTCCAGGAGCTGGACGACACAGGCACTTTCATTTTCACTCTCATTCACAACAGATCCTCAGATTATGTTTATCACATAGAAGAAATTCTTTTGCCAAGTTTTCTAAGCCTTGAATGATTATGTGATTGTAGATTGGACACACACACATAAGGTGTGTATAGTGTTTACAGTGTGGACGGAGACATTTAGTGGAGACTACTATAATAGTGCAGAGTATAATGCAAATACACCCACCCACACACCCACACACACACACACACACCTGCACTACTTCAGTGGTGACCTCCTGCTTGCTGAAGCGATATATAATGACGTGGGCAGAGACTCCCGCCACACACAGCATGCGACTCTCTGGGCACCAGGTCAGGATCTGGATGGCGAACGGGTCCTCGTCCACGATGTCCGTGCTCGGCTTGTCCTCCTTGTTGCGAGCCTTCTCAAACACTTTGGCCGTCTTCAGCTTGTACAGCACCTGCAGCATAACTGCAGCACACGAAGAGGAGAACTCAGAATGACTCCACTTTTATTTACAATGTGAATGTTTAAGGGAGTTAAAGAGACAGTGTGTGAATGTGAAAGATTAAAGAGTTAAAGTTGCAGTCCATGAATCGGACAAAATGTTGCTCTCTGAGCTGATCAGTCAAATGAAACCCCTCCCATCCGTGCTCCTGAAACAATGTGTTGATTGACTATGTTTGCTTCTCATTTACAGAACCAGCACTGTTTATTAACACCAGAGTTTCTCCCAAGCACACATACCGGTACTGATTTTACTGACTTCTCCTTTAAGGACCTTCAGTGGTTATGACTGCAAATGTGAGACGGTCATACTTACTTGCTGAGGCGTCCCAGAACTTGATGGACCCATCAGCGTGTCTGAGGTGGAGAGAAAGAGAGGACACAAACAGAGGAGTTAGTAACACAAGCGCCCAACGCCCTGCTGTAGTCACGACGACAGCACTACTGGGAAACATGAGAGACACTACAGCACTCTGCTGCAGGACAGGACAGCTGTTATCTACTGTTACAACTGCTGCTGACAGATTCTGTTGAACATCTATAATAAACTCCATGATGAGGATAATATTTCATGATCAGTCATTTCTTTGTGTTGCGTATGTCTACAAGTGGCCCATTGTTTGAACAGTGATATCGGAAAACAGAAGCAGTTGGCAAGCCTCTCTCTGAGTCATCGCCTATTTATTTAGACACAATTGTACTAAGTGGGGCGCAATGGAGCACGAGACACATAAAACATGTGAGGCTCACATACTTACAAGCAGAATTCACAATATTCTCAATGTCATTAAATCACTTTTCGTTTTTTCTCTGTCACGGTGGTATAATTGGTTTCCACTTTTATAGACCAGTAACAGAATATGACCCAGGTGCATGCTCACCCTGTGATGATGATTTCTGGGTAGCTCTGCGTCCCCTGGCCCCAGTTGCCACCACTTATGGGCCATTCCTGCGGAGAGGAAATTCAAAAACACAAACCTTTTATTATTTATTTATATTCACCCTTTCTGCCTTCCCCTCGGTGAAACCGACTCATGCTCCTGTTCGGATCCACACTCCTCCACCTTCCGGAGCCAGAGGGGCCGGAGCTGTCCGAGGTGTGACTGACCCCAGGGAGGAGAGTAACACCTCAGGTGCAGGGCCAGGCGAGGCATGAGGTCAGACACAGCACGCCCAGATGTCCTGCCACTCACACCTGAGTGACCTAGTAGTGAGTAATCACACCTCATCACAAAACACTCGCCATTTTACTTTGAACGAAGCTCAACCACCTGATCCACTGTATCGTGAAAGGCAGCTTGAAGCCAAGCTAATTCAAACACTCCAATATTGAAACAGCCCTGAGAGGGAGAGTGGACAGGGCAGATGCCGTGGGCAGAGCCGTCTCTCTGGTTCACCAACTCAAAAATTGCACATATGCTCAGGATGAGGATTAAAGATAAATCCGGGACTAAATCTCCCTTTCAAATGGGATTATGCTGAACTGTAGACAGGAGAGGGCCATTAGATCGCTTTGATCAAACGCATTTTTCAAACCGCTCTTGTACACAAAGAACAAAGATTATCTCCCAGCAGTAAATTGCATTTAGAACTGTGACGCTTCTCACTGTAAATGGCTTAATGGTGGCTCTTTGACATATGCACACGTTAATGACATGACAATTATGGTAATATGGCCATGTTAAAACGGTTCTCTATTACAATATATCACAGCATGACTATAAACAGAGCACTAGCAGAGGCATAGAGAGACAAGTGCATTTCAACTGTATGTGAATCAACTCTTATGAGTCATTAAGACAAATGGTGATATTATGTGATGGCTGTTGGTGGGGTGGACTACTACACTGTACCTTTTTACTGTAGCCCTGTCTCTTCTGCCGGGAGCCTACGGAGTAGAGGGCCGGGATCAGCTCCGCGGGGCAGTCAGCAAAGTACTCGCAGCACGTCACCGGAGACTCGTGCAGGGTCAGGGGGTACGGGTTCTCAAAGATGGGGTATCTGGACACAGCAGAGAGCTGGGGTGTAAAAGAGGTCAGGGGGAGGGGGGAGGGGCTTTGAGGCTGTAAGGGGTCACGGAGCAGGAGCAGTGGGCTAGTCCGCCGCTTACCCGATTTGCGCCAGGTCGATCACTACCAAGTCTTTCTCCAGCAGAATGACCACAGCATAGGGCTCCTGGAAATCTTTTGAACCAAAGAAGAGAGAGAAAGAGTCATCAGTTAGTGAGAGTGTTAAACAGACTCCTTTGCAAACACAAAGTACAACATCAGGGATATTCACCTTACAATGCAAAATGTTCTTTCCCAGTCTAAGCATGCTTGACAAATTCAAGTATCTCAGTAACTGGTTAGGAGACCTAGTCAGAAAACGCTCAGGTTGCTGAGTGCGGTTTTCATATGAGCTGAGGTAGTCTTAAATGCAGTTTTTTTAGCTTAATGTGCAAGTTTTTTAGCTTAATTTACCTTAATTACAACAATTACAATAACAGCTTCAGAGTCATTGGAATGATTATATGACTTTTTTCGGGTTGAATGGTGGCCGTCTCGCTTCCCCCTAGCGCCTGTGAGCGGAAAAACCACCCTTGCACCTGTGGGCCGGCGGGCCGACGGCCTCAGCGTCAGGAAGTATAACGAGTGTAACGAATTGCTTTACTGCATTCAAATACACATACACGTCAGGCACCGGCTAGAAAAAGGTAGCGATGGAGTTTCTCAGACATTCGTCATGACAGAGCCAGCGAAAAAGAAGCAAAAACCGAGAAAAAAGTAAGGAATATGCCAATACTGCATAGTTTACCTTTAAGTCATGAGACTGAATCTTAGATCTTAGATTCCGTCTCATGACCTTTGTACAGTTGAACCAGAGTAACACTCGTGAATGGAATGAGGATGTGAAAATGTGGAAAAGCTTATGTAATGTAAGACATGTAATAGACCACAGATTACTATGGTTGACCTTATGGTGACACTTTGTTGAAAAACAGTGTTAGCGCTAGGGCTAGAGGTTGTGTATCTTCATTGTTGAAAATGCCTAAGTCCTCTAATATGCACCCACTTCATAGAATTAACACTTCATGGGTTGAGACTCAATGCTATGTTTGGTGTTGCATTCGCTTTTACTGGTGCCGAGTTGTGTTTCAAGTTTCAAATGTATTGTCACACACTTTATAGAGATGTTAATGTAAGCAATGATTGGCGCTGATTTGGTGTGAGCGGGTGTACGGTCTCACCATTGGGATAGGGCGTTTCACACAGCGTGAGGAAGTCCACGATGGGGTAGTCCATCTCCAGCACGGCCGTGCTCTTCCCATGCATCACTGTCAGACAGGCCCGTCTGCCCACCGTGTCATAGGACAGGCCCCCTGACAGCACCATGAAGGGGTCCCTGCCAATACAGACAGGCATACACAGAGGGAGAGAGGGAGAGAGAGAGAGAGAGAGGGGATAGAAAGAGAGCGAGAGAGAGAGAGAGGGAGAGAGAGAGAGGGGATAGAAAAAGAGAGAGAGAGAGGGGGGGGAGAGAGAGGGAGGGGATAGAAAGAGAGAGAGAGCGAGAGGGAGAGAGAGGGAGAGAGAGATTGAGGGGACAGAGAAAGAGAGAGAAAGAGGGAGAGAGAGGGGGAAAGAGGGAGAGAGAGGGATAGAGAGAGAGAGGAATAGAGGTTGTTATTGTTGTTATAGAGAGTGATAAAGGTTGTTATTCTACTGTGTTATCTGTAACACTGGCTTTGGCAACACTGTATCCAAACAGTCATGCTAATAAAGCTCCTTTGAATTTGAATTTGAGAGAGAGAGAGAGAGAGAGAGAGAGAGAGGGATAGAGAGGGAGAGAGAGAGAGGGAGAGAGCCTTATTCATTGTGACAGGTGACTATACTGCCTGTGTGACTGTCACTACAGTAAGCAGGACTGGGAGAGAACTCTGCTGTGACAAATGAGAGTGATGTTCTTTTTATAAAGTTTCTTGAAAAGCAAGCAAACATGTTTTATGTGAAGATTATCGCACGTTTTGGTTTAATACGTTCATATAGTAATGATTCAAGTTCATGGATTTAACTTAATTGAAATGTTCTTGTGTTTACAAGCAAACACAGGAAGCAAACACAATAACCACACTACATTAATAAACCTTTAGAAATCAGGAAATACCCAAGGTGACAAATTCTGGCCAGCAGCAGAGTGTGATATTGGGGGCGTTTGGTGTGACCTTAAAAGCTGCGTAGTTCTCATGAATTGGTGTAATGTAACTAGAACAAGTGTCTCTGGAATTGACATGTGAGTGTGTCCACGGGGCAGACACAGACGTTGGCGGCTGTGTGGGGGTCTCACCCTGCTCTAGTGGTCTTGTACTCCACCTTCAGAATCGGCTTACATGGCTCCGGCTTCTTGCCATCCTTAGGATGCTTACCTGCAGACAGGGAGAGTGAGAGAGAAAGAGAGAAAGAGAGAGAGAGAGAGAGAACATAGAGAGCGAAAGAGGGAGAGAGAGACACGTGTGAGCTCATTTCACTTCCTTGTCATTTTTTTCCTGCCCATTAATCACATGGCATATGACATGGACCAAACGTACAATGCAATGTAGAGCAGAGCATTATATGAGACTGAGTGTTGAGCATGCATGTTTTGCAAGTGAGTGTATGAGATTGAACGAGTGAATGATATGGTGTGATATCCTTAAGCTTAACCAAGTGTGTGTGTGGATGTGACTGAGAACTATGTCTGGATGTAAATATAAATCAGGTGTGTATGTGTGCGAGACGTGATCTGGTTTGTTTCCAAGTTTAATGCAGACAGGCTGGACGGGCTTGTGCAAAATGAGGCATAATGAATTGGGCAGATCTATCAGAGGCGCATGCATGTTTTTGTTTGTGTCTGTGTGTTTGTGTGTGTGTGTGTGTGTTTGTGTGTGTGCGTGCGTGTGTGTGCGCGCACGTGTGTGTGTGTATGTATGTGTGTGCCTTCTCACCGTGAGGCGTGATGATCTGGGCAGGTTTGGCAGGCACGCGGATGTTCCAGATGGTCAGGGTGCCGTCTGAGTGGCTGCAGATGAACTGCTTGCCCTCGTGGTGCCAGGCGACCGAGTGAATGGCCTGCGGGCACAACAAACACGCCCGTCACCAGTGGCAGAGGGCAGGGGGCACCCAGCAGGCACGCAGGGTGGTGTGGGCGGGGGGGGGGGGGGGGGGGGGGGGTGCATTGACAAGGCTGTCAGGCAGCATTAATAAAAATGTGTAAGTCTGTAGCTCACTGCGCAAAAGGAGTCTGCCAAGAGCAGATATGTTAAACAGCGAGAGGCTGTTTTTTTTGTTATGAAAGGGTACAACCTGACCAGCAGGTACTTTGAAAATGGCATGCCCTAGAAAACACTACATCTCTGCCTGTTGCCTTCCTAGAGATAGTTGAACACTGTTGCTTGCATTATAATTTTCTGAACACAGAATGAAATTTTCTCACACAGAACTGAACTGAACTGTCATAATAGAGAAAATAGTGCATCATTTTCAAAATGCTAAATCTAAAAGGTATAAAAATAATTTGCAGTGCTGTATATCTCCCATAATTACTACCAATTAAGCATGATCACCCCTAAGGATGAAGAAAAATTGGTAAGAGCTTTAATTAACAGAAATTAATAGAACAGCTGTTCCAACACACACACTCCAAAACTATAACCAGCAAGCATTCAGGTCTTGTCACAGTGAGGTAACTGTGAACTGGAGTGATTTGTGCTGTGGCAGTGAGGATGCTGAAGTGGAGTCGAACTCTGTAGACGGCACAGCACCTTCAGGAGCATCTGCAGCAGCTCACAAGCAGAGGTTGCCTGGGCTGAGCTCTCAAATGCCTCCTGCACAGGAGGTGCTAATTAGTACTCATTAAACACACACAGGCACACACACACACACACTAAGTCAGTCTACGTGAGTGCTTTGATGTGCCCTTTGAGATACAGAGATCCACCTGCACATGCCCACTCAGCAGTTTCCACACACAGAGGAATGCCACAGTCTGTTTCACTCTCTCTCTCTCTCTCTCTCACACACACACACACACACACACACACACACACACACACACACACACACACACACACAGAAAAAAACAAACACACACACCTTCTTCTGGATCAATTGCATTACAGCTCACCTTACACACAAATAGACAGACAGACACAGACACACAGACACACAGACACACACACACACACACACTGAATGTGGAGCTTGCGCGGTCTCTCACCTCGTCGTAGGTGTAGCGGTAGTCTGCTTTCTTGGTCCTCAGATCCCACAACACAACAATGCCGCACTCAAAGCCAATCAGCAGCTGCAAAAGAGTGAACGCCATATCAAGGCAAACTCACAGTGGAGTAGCTGCAACCATGCAGCAATCCAAAATCCAGTACATATGCTGCATCTGTGTTTGTGTATGAAGAAAAGTGTGGGTAAGACTTCATTCATGTTTACAGTACAGATAAACCAAGCATGCATGCATGCATGCATGTCTGTATATATGAGCATGTATGTGCTATACCACGTGTGTGTGTGTGTTTGTGTACGTGTGTGTGTGTGTGTGTGTGTACATGTGTGTATGTGTATGTGTGTGTGTGTGTGTGACTACCTTGCCCTCGTCCATAGGGTTGTCGCTGATGTGTACCACTGGGCCGGGGTGTGTCTTAGAGGACCTGAGAGGGGATGAGAGCAGGAGTGTGTCAGTGCTGCTGAGTCACAGTTCAGACTAGACTAGAGTGTGGTAGCTCTGCCTCCCTGCAGCAGTGGATGCCATGGCTACAGGACTGGGCTAGTGTTCCTATCCTGTGATAAACACAGGACTGAGCTCCTATCGCTGACACTGAAGTGTAAACAGAAGCTCCTCGGCTTGTAGCAGTTCCTTCAGAGGACTATGAGCCCCCCCCCCCCCCCCCCCCATCCCCACTCCTCCCTGCCTCCCCCGTAGCTGCTGTTGCCATGGAAACAGGAGTCCAGGCAGAGGAGTGGCACGGGGATGGCCGGCGGAATGTGCTGTGTCACTGCAGCGCGTGATGTAACGGCGCCAGGGCTCGGCTCGGCTCGGCTCGCGCTGCCCGGCAGCCTCACTGCTGGAACCCCTGCTGGGGTGGAGCGGGTCTCTGGACTGTCCAGCACCAGGGGTGAGGACAAGCTGAGGAGGACGCAGGAGACACGCACGGCTCTCCCTCTGGGCTGGTAGAGAGACCCAGCTCCAGAGAGATAGAGAGAGAAAGAGGGACATAGAGGTACAGAGAACGAAAGAGAGAAAGTGAGAGGCACAGAGAGAAAGAGAGAGAGAGGGACAGAGAGGTAGAGGATATTAATGGGGAGAGAGAGGGAGAGAGAGAGAGAGAGAGAGAGAGAGGGGCAGAAATAGAATGGGAGGGACAGAAAGATAGAGAGAGTGCAATGGAGAGATGGGGACAGAAAGAGAGATAGAGAGAAAAAGAGAGCGCTGGAGCGAAGCCTTGAGAGGACAGCAAATCTCCCCATCCATCCATCTTGCCACCATTCCTCCCAGGGACCCCCCTCTCTCCTCCTCCGCTCCAGCAGTCTGGCTCTCAGGCCATAAACGTGTCTGTCCAACACCCCCCCACCCGCCACCCCCCGCCTGCCTGCCTGCCCGCCCTCTCGTCCACCCCGACAGAGCTGCCCACAGCCCCAGCATCCTCTTCCTGCCCGAGTGAGATTACTCGAAACCATCAGCTCTCTACTTTAGGTGATTGGAAAGTGTCACATAAACATTTAGCTACGGTGCATGCACCGAGCCACTTAACACCATTCACCTTGCCCAAGGTCAGATTTAAATCTGGCCCCACACGAAAAAAAACGACTTTAAACTTGTTGGTCAACATCTGTTCCACTTGACCTACCAGCGGCATAAAAATCACGTGAGCACGTCGAAAAAAATGAGGGAGAGTGGGAGGAAGAGTGTGAAATATTCATGGGCCGCGTAGGGGAGTGTGGATGCGAGCGAGGCACTCACAGTTCAATGGCTTTATTCCACATGATGACGTAGCCTGAGAGAGTGAAGGACTCCACGTTCACCATGTGGATGTTCCCCCGTTCCGTGCCCACGTAGAGCCACTTGCTCTGGAAGGGCAGGTGGAGAAACGTGATCCTGTAAGGCGAGAGAGAGAGAGAGAGAGAGAGAAATGTTTGGATTAACCAAACCCCAGAAAACCTAAAAGACATTTATGACGAATATTGGCAATCTAAAACACAATCCCAAAGCAAAATGCAATGCTATTTGACCCTAATCAGGAAATATACACATTGCACATTACCTAACAAAAATAAAAGAAAAAAATTTGAGAAGCACACCAACGAAATACAGACTCGGTGAACACCGTTTAGCCATAGAAACGGGAAGACATAAAAAGACACGGCTTCCAAAAGACGAGCGTATATGGCAGCAGTGCAGAGATGATGTTGTTGAAACTGAATTACACTTTTTCAATAAATTTTCAATTTATCAATTCGCAATAAATACTTTCCAAAAATGAAAGAAAAAATCCCTGATTTCTATGATCTACAGTACCAAACCCGAATAAAATACTGTACTTATTGGGAGAAGACAAAGACAACTGTATTACTGCTGCCCAATATGTGCTTGCCTGTTACCAGCTGAGAGACACTGAATGGTTTCTGTATGCATGTACATGTGACACACACACACACACACACACACACACACATACACACACACACACACACACACCTCTCTCACAGCCACAACCACATGCACATACACTAATTCAACACAGTCCCCTCATGTTGCATACCATACTTGAAGTTTCTATGCAGTCCACTTTATATATGTGCCCTGATGTATTGTATGTCTGTAAGTTTGTTGCCTATGTTGAGACACTCAGAACTCGATATTTTGTACTCAGACAAACAAAAAAAAAGTTCTTTACACTTTGTCCATGTACCCCTATCCTTATACCTGTATAATTGCTTAGATGCTGATACTGTACATTTCCAGACAATGGCACTGATAAGAACACTGATACAGTAAGAGTTGACTGGTAAGAGATCAAAGGTCACCCAATGGCAACCAGTTTGACCTTTACAGAACCACACTGACATGTCTGTGACCTCTATGCAGGAT
>NC_055975.1:14291326-14323826 GCF_018492685.1 Alosa sapidissima
CACACAAAGACATGCACTCACACTCACACAAACACACCACCTGTACAGATGAAGTCTTGCACAGAAAAATACAAAAGAAAGAAAGAAAGAAAGAAAGAAAGGAGACAGTCTGTCAGCTGTCTGCTGTCGATATTCATGCACAAACACTTGACGTCTATTAATAAAATCCCATGTAGGAGAGCACAAAGGTGTCACACTTAGGACGCTCTGCTCTCTCGGATTAACGCTGAAGTGGCAGCTATGGGGGTGGATAGCGTTACTCATCAGGTTGCACTGTGACATGCTTATGTGTATTTACCTCTGTACACATAATAAGAACCTGATGATGACTATATTACCCACTTAACTAGAACAGATTATGATCGTGCAGGTCTGAATTCACAGTGGTCTGATAAACATCTGTTCACTGGGATGCTAACAATGAAGACGTGCTACAGAGGTAAACCTAGGCCAATCGTTTTACAAAAAGCCCTACATGGAACAGATACTACTTTGACAATTCAAGCAATATGAATAATCAATTACTTCTACTATTTTATATTGTGTTCTACACAGCTTCATAAAGGTTTAGTCTGTAATAGTCTTTGTACCAGGCTAATCAATCTCACTCAAAACCACTCAATAAAAATGACTTGGAGACATAAATAACTGTACTTTGTGTAAAAGCAAACCGTTTTCATCCAATCATCACCAGAAAATTCACTGGCTGTGAAGGCATTTGTGTCTGTCTGTGCATACGCAATGCAACATTGCACCATTTCCTTTTGACATGTGGTAACTTGATGAGATATAATAACGACGTTCATTTCCTCTTTGCTATCAAGACTGGGTGGAACTTCCTCGTTCTACAACTAAACTTCAGATGGCCATCTTAAAGTCACCCAGCTAGCTACCCAGACTCCAGCAGAAGCACCCTCCGCCTTAGCCTAAGACACACACAAACTTAGTGGGACTTTGGCAGGCAGCTTAATTGTCTTCAATTGCAGAGTAAAACTACTGAGCCCTGGAGCCTACACACACGTACACACACACACACACACACACACACACACACACACACACACACAGCCAAAGTAAGAAACACGCAAGGCAGAAAAACTGAAAAAGAGAAAAAAATAACAAGGGGAAAATGAAAAGAGCCAGCGAGTAGCAAATAGGAGCAAAAGTCAGGTTCAGTGCCCCTTGATCACGAGATTCTAACGAGCCAGGTTTGCCAGCCCCAGTGCCTGTGGAATGTCCTGGGACAGGAAAGAGGCAGTCACATGCACACTAACCCTGTGATAGCATTAGCTAGCCTGTCCGAGGCACTGACAGCACCGAGCTTTCCAGCGAAGCCACGAAATACAGACTCCAGACTCTCTCTCTCACACACACACACACACACACACACACACACACACAAAGAAGAACTCAGCGGGTGACTGCAGAGAAAAGAGGAAACACTTCATGTGGTTTTGTGGCGCAATAATTCACACCACCCAGGGAAGGTTCCTCTAGCATTCTGCTCAGGTGAACACCAACAGAAGTTGCATATTAGCAGCAGGCAACATAATAAATAGCCAAACCGGTTTAAATGAGTCCAGGGCCATGTGTTCAAGAAGGTGCTATCAGAGTCACAAGGAAAACAGCTGCATTCACGGCTGCAAGTCAGGATGACACCCATCAACAGTTTTCAAATGATCCCAAATGAGTAAATAAATAGAGAGACTCCAGCCAGCGACGATCATCACAGTACTGCAAAACCACTCATTTCTAGGATTCAGCTTAGGTAAGAGAGAAGAGGTTGAACAAAAAACAAAATGGTCATCTTTTTAACCTCAGACTGGCACCAATGGAGGTTAAATATTTCCCTGTCAGCTTGCAAAGGATCAGGACTGGGTATAATCACTGTGAGAAACACAGAAGAAGAAGAAAAAAACAGGGAGGCTTCTCATCATCAGTCCCTGTGAACTGATATTACAGGAGTAAAGGTGCAGCTTAACAAACAATCAATACTGACTAAAGGATAAAATGTCAGGGTCAAACCAGTGGCGGACCATAATAACCACCTCTCTCATGCATCATGATAAAGACACATCAAAAAGACATCTAACCCTTGGGACTATAGAACAAAAGATTAAACAGTTCTACCGCTAAACAAGCAATATTGGTGAAAGTGTTTCTCAAAAGGCTCAGCCCAATGAAGTCCATTAATGTCTGTCCTTAGATAAAAGGACCAATCACCTTGAGCAATAGTGGTCCAACCGGCACACAGCAGAACCAGGTTATCCATAGTCTTTCTTAGCTGGATACCTTCACCGCAGACTGAGCACAGAGGGGGCCACCTCATCAACACCTTCCAGTATCCCCCACAGCTCTTTCCACCTGGAATGCCTCCCCCCCCCCCCCAAACACACACACAGCCCAAGATACATGCTGACTGGTGCCAATTTGTGAGCATAGCTTAAGGGGTTTCAGTCCCCAGAATTGACATCTAACAATCTCAACTTTTCTACAATGCAGACACCCACCATTAAGCATCACTACAAACACAGACACATGTGCAGAACTGCTCCACCTGCACATGGCTGAGGCAACACACTGACGCATCGTATCGGTTACCACTGCTGTTGTGACATCTATCTGATGGCCGAGCAGCAGACTCCCAAGTCAATATAATGTGCATGCCAATAACACTGAGTGCTGGTCTTTGGTGATTCTCACAGGCCTGAGTGGCAGAGCGCGTTCAGATTCTCACAAGATCAGGGGTTTATTCCCTTCAGCCCGCTCCCATCAGTCATCCCCTGCCCTGCCGCAAGCTCCCAAGAGGGCTGCCTCTCAGAGCAGGGCTCTAGAGTGCGATCAATTTGGTCGCATATGCGACCTCATTTTTCAAAAGTGCGACTAAAAAAAAATCGGAGGTCGCACCGGTGCGACCAGCTATTCAAGAGAGGAAAAAGTGTCCGCATTGAAACTCTACCTTTGGTTCAATAACAGACACATATTTGGCCAATATCGTGGTTTAAAGAAATCACAGATAGTGAAGGGTGGGACCTCCCCTCTGATTGGCCGTGGCCCAGTGACTGTGTGTACATTTGAAAATGCGTGTGCTGCAGAGAGAGAGAGGTCAGAGACCCGTCAGATAAACAGAGTGGATGTAGTTGCATTACAGTGTGGTCACATAGGCCGAGATAAATGTCCCCTCTCCCCACTGCCTTTCAGCGGCTGGCAGCAGCAAACCGATCAGACGAGCCCGAGAAGATGATCAAGTTTATCGTTGCCTACGATAGGCCTAGTGAAACTTCCCTTCACCAACTTCAGTCCGAAATAATTATTCACCAGAAAAATAGTTTGAACGTAAACCCGACGTACAGGAATGCCACTTGCGCCAAATTTATAGGAGTCATTGCAGATAAAAAGACATCTTAAAATTGCGAACAATGCATACAAGGCCTTCCCGAACGACAGAGATACAGATATCGCCGAAAAGGAGTGCGTCATTGACAGCAGTTACATGCAGGGAGTAACCCGGTTTTCAACAGCAATATTCGTTTTGCGCGTGAGTTGTGTAAACTCATTCCGATGGCATTAATCAATTTAATCCGGTATTTGGTGCAAACCGAATATCGCTGCTACATTTAAAGCCCGAATATTCCCTGCATGTATAACTGTGGTCATTGTGTACGGTGAATTGAATGGACACATTTAGATCGAGCATGGCAAGTCGTTGCAATAGCCTATAATAATAGGCCTACCATTTCGTTACTGCATTAACCATAGTGATGTTCTTATTGAAAATTTAAAAATACTAAAATTAAAAAGTAAATTGCATTGTGGGGCTGTCAAATGATTATTGCAATCATCATTGCAAAATCACATAAAAATCCTCCAGGCTTCATGGAACATCTCTTTAAATTGTGCTCAAATACATTTCTATGGAAGATGCTAGCATGGCGAGCTGGTTTAGCCAAGGCCTAAAGATCATGAAGGATAGTCTGTGAGACATTGAGCATTACATTAAGTTTAAATTTCAGCTAAGTGAAGCACTTAAAGCACCAACACTTCATTAAGTTAAGTTTCATTAAGTTTCTTGTAGAATTGTAAATCATAGTCATAGGACAACCTATAGGACAGTAATTAAGGAAAAAAAAGTGAACCTGCTGCGGTGTTAAATGCGATGTGGTTGAACATGTTGGGTGCACCTAACTTTTGTGCTGGTGCACCTAAGAAAAAAAGTTAGGCGCACCAGTGCAACCAGTGCAAAAAGTTAGTCTAGAGCCCTGTCTCAGAGGCCAAGCCACCTCCTCTGGGCTTTAGAGGTAGATTTCCTACAGAGACATGTTCTCATGTTCTCCAGTGTGCCTAACCTCAGAGACACTAGCAAGGGTGGTGGCACCCATAGATTAGCCAGAGGATACAGCACCAGACAGCGCTCCCTGAATCATCTACATTCAGGGTTAGCTTTGAGGCTAGGCTCTGGACTTTGCAGGCTACAACAGTAGCAGTGTAGCAGTGCAGGAGTCCCCTGAGGTCAGCCCCTGTGGTACCATCAATCACTTTGTCAACCTCCAGTGTCGCATCATTGTTGCTTTGAGGAATCCACTGCGTAATACAAGCATCTGCACGTCAGAAGGTGGAAATGTGAGAAACCATTGTGTCTAACTGCATCACAAAGTCACGTGGAAACAGACATTTCATCACAACTACAACAACTCGTTTGTGTGGTGGTTATGACAATAGACAAAGAGAATATTCAAACAACAGTTAATATTATGCATACCTTGTGTTAGACAGACTGTTTATGGTTTATTTTTTGAGAAAAGGATACAACCTCAAAGCTCCACTCTGAGTCCCTATGGCGAGGATTTTCTGTACAGCGTCAAAAGCCATTGCTGAGGGTTGATAGGGGAAGCCATGGCGCACAGTCTGCAAGGCAAAATAAGGCAATTCAACAGAACTATCACACATATACAAAGCAGAAAAAAGAAAGACTGAATACATTCTAGGTCACCAAGGTTGGCTTAAAAAATAGAATAAAATAAAAAAGTAAATAGTAGATAAACAGGCTTTGAAAATACAGAGATGTAAACCCAAAACAGCATGAACAACAGAAAAGTTTCCTTGAATGCATAACAAACATCATGTTTAGTGTATTAGTAGCCTACACAGGACTGACAATTCATGTCTTTTTGGATATTCTTGTCCAGGAAACATCTTTAGTCTGAAGAACTATCAATGCCATGGACTAAATGATATCTGGATACTTAATTAACTTTATTCCATACATAAAAGGGCAAAGTTAGTTCTTGAGATTGATGACACTGATAGAAGACAATGCTGATTTGTTCTGACATTGAACAGAGAGTCTGGCAATTGCAATTACTCCGATAATGTGCGTCCTTAGAGAATTATTATGCTGCAAATGACTGTCATCATTATGGGAGCATTTAACAGACTGCCTATGTAAACCTTACAAGCACTTGCGTAGGCTGTCGCATGACAACACGAATGTCTTGTTTTTGCGGTTAAATAGCAAACCCTCATCCGCTGTACACCATATAAACTAGCTTTGCATTAGAGGGCCCGTAATAACCTGTAGCATTTTACACCTTTACAAACTGGAAATGCAACATTATCTGGTCTGTGGGAACAAACAATTAAGAGCGCTCTTATGGGAGTGAAGTCCAGAAGCTCACAAGGTAGCTTTGAGTATATGATGACAAGTCACTTCAGCCGAATGGAAATGGGACTCCCCGTCACCTTAGGTCTGCCTGGGAAGCTGGTTTAATAAGATTTTACTGCTGCTAGCTAGTTAGCTATTTAGCGGAATAGCATTAACACAATCCTGCCCTCTGATGCAATATAAGCAACTGATGTGAGTGACGTTAGCCTGACTAGCTAACTTAAATTTGCATAGAAATTATGAACCATAATACAGATTTACTATAAAAATACTTTTTACAGTAGCCAATGTTGCAAGTCCCATCCAATGACAACCAAATTAGCCAACCTCTGCTAATGCCGTTGAATGAATACGCAACATTTCTATCAGGTCACTTTTCGTATTTGCTAACGTTAGTCAACGCGACTTGCCAGCCAAGTCTATGGCATAGGCTACTATGACAGTAGGTAGCTAGCTATGTATTTTGCTAATGCTTACCAACACATTGGGAAACACAGAATAAGCCTCTTATCTGACTGATTTCACACCCTCTTGGTCACTGGGACCAACCTGCCTATCCACACAAAACGAAATTAATGTATGTGGCGGAGACGTCATTTGCGCGATTGCTACGTGTGTTTCAATTTTATTCTAACTGCATGGATCGGATACATCGGAACACTCGGTCTCCAAAGTGTGATATTGGGCCGCTGGGGTGCCATTTGCTCGTGGTCAACCCCTGCGACCCCCCGCGTGATAAGAACCCACCTTGCAGAGCTGGAAATGCTCCGACTGCAGGTTCTCCTGAATTGTGTCATTTTCCCTGTTTCCCGGTTGAGGTGATGCGGAGGAGGAGGATGACACGTTCGTCAAACCATCTAGCACCTTTCTGATATTAAACTTCTTCATTTTTCCCCCAATACAGACGAGGATCGCGACAAGTACTGGACCAAATGAGCAACCATAAATGGATAAGCGAGATGGCAACAGCCACACAATCGCAGTCTTCTACCAAGCTATATTGCTCTGTAAATCTCACATGTCAGGGGGTGTTGTCACGGCACACTCCATGTCAAAATATACCCAAAAACAAGTTTCCCTCTTTGACAACGGGTGCGTTCTTCATCCGATACTACTCCTCATCCATAGAAAAGATGCTATTGACAGCGTAATCCAAGCCGATTTAGTCAATCTCACCCCCTCTCTGTAACCCCCTCTCTTCCCACAACCAACACGGAAACGCAGAGCTGCAGCCAGCCAGCCGGAGTCTTGCCGGAGCGGCACCCGGATGTAAGATAGGGGCGCTAGAACTCCTGTTCTGCTACCAGTTCTGGGATAATACACAATTCAATAACTTTATCCCTGTTCATAATGGTCCACTTTACTAATAGCACTGAATCACACACATATATTTTGTACAAAAAAGTAGGCTATAAATAAGTATTCAGACATATTCAGACGCTGCATGGACCCATCCCTCAATCTGGAGGCTACAACCTATGAGGCAGAATGAACCTATGAAGCTTCTGTTTTAGCCTCTGATATGTGAACTGAACATAATTATGTGCATGTCTACCGGATTTATATTAGAGTGCAACTATTGAGGTCATTACATAATTGTAGTGCATTGAATATTCCTCTCGGTCTTGCTTTCAGGAAGAGAACCCAGCCCTACATCAGAAAGACAATGGGTGCATTCCCAGTAGATCAGCTGGTCTTTCTAGTGGGGCATCCAGGGACGCATTATAATGTGTAAGTGGGTCGTTGTCAGCACACCTACTTTGTTTCTCTATCTCATTCTCTCTCCCTCTCTCTCTCTCTCTGTCTCACACACACACACACACACACACACAGTGATTGAGGCGGAGTTCGAAAGATGACACCCTCTCCACTTTTAGCCCTGTATCACTCACAGAGTGTACTGTAAACAGAGTGCAACATAACTTTTGCTCCTCAATCGAATCAGTCATACTGATTTCTGCTAACTGTGAGTGACCATATTGCAGCATTACAATACACACCGCAAAAATAGAATCAGACCACTGTTTGTATCTGGTCGAAAGTTGAGGTAGCAGAATTTCCATATTTCATCTTAATAGGCTACATTCTTCAGCTGGTGGTTCTTTTCTTCTCTACATCACAGGGGGTTCTGTTCACTTCTGCATCACAGTTCTGTTCATGGAAGGAATTCCCAGAACATGTCAATGCTTTTCTTTTATGTAAACATACAACATGCTATAGACCTTGAAAAAAAAGGGACTTAGGCCTACACTGTTACAGCTTGCCATTTCAATCAAGTCTTGATTTCCCTTGTTACACTCATTGCAATGTGACAGTATATGATAGTTGCAGCAATATTGTGGCCAGGAATTTTAGCAAAAAGGTCAGCTTTAGGGTAGCTGATCAATTTGTGTAGCTCTGAGTTTCCAGTTTATTTTCCAGATACCACTAGATGGCAGTGCCTGAATGAGCAGGTTGTCAGGCAGCTGCATCAAACAGAAGTCATTCAGCGGATGGATTGCAAGAGAGAATGGCTCCATTGAGAGGCAGGGAGCTGAGCAGTGTCTGATTAAAGGCTTCACCGCTGATCTGAGGGCTCCTCTTACCTCCTCTCCTCCACCTCCTACCTATCTTCTCAGTTCTTCACCCCCACCACACACACACACACACACACACACACACACAACCCCCCCCCCCCCCCATGCTGCTGCAGAGCCACTCCTCTCCTCCCCTCCGCCTGCCTCTCCACCTCCGCCATCTGCTCGTGCAAAACACACACGGAGCCGGCCACCACACGTCTCGCCGGACCCGGATGAGGGCTGGCATGGTGCTTGTGCCCGGGCCACTCGGTGCCATATGTAACCCCCCACACACACTCCTGCCGGTCTCGGCAGAGAGAGGAGCTCGCAGCTCGCCCGGGCAGCCTGTAGAGTCCAGCCTCCGAGTTAGCAAGGCTCCACGTTGCTCATCAGCACCTCTATTTTGGTCTGTTTTCACATAGTAACGCTACAGACTTTGTGACGGCATCCTGACGATATCTGAGGCCATTTTTATACACTGTGACGCGCCATCTTGGCAACTGACTTGTGCCTTTTGTGAGATGCTCAAAAGCATATTATGTATTAAATTATATGTCATGTGTGAACAATAGACATGGACCTGCTCCTGGAATTGTAAACATGTCATTCACAGTATAACAACTGATTTAATCTAGTAGGATGATTATCTGTCAAAACCCTGTCATCCAATTATAGTAAATAGTGGTGGCTGTTGTGTGCCTGTCCCGCTAGTTAAGAGCTGACCCATGTCTAGATGGCAGTATTGCTTCACAAACAGCTTCATTCTGTCTCCTCTATGAACTCAGCTCTATGATTTATGTATGTGCTTCATAATGTATGGACAGCACTAACATGTGAACAAACAGTACGTTCTGCATGAATCATAGGAACATCACATTGTGACACACATTTGAATATCATTTTTACTGACTTTACTTCATTTGCCCATTTAATTAACATCTATGATATTACAGATATTCACATTAAGGACATGAATATGACACCACGGCATCTTTACGGTATATCCAGGCATACAGGGCACTGATGATGGTTTTAATGGTTCATGTACTGAATCTGATTACTTTTGGCAGCAAATCCTATTGGTGATTGTTTAAAAGATCAGGGTTTACTGGAAAACTTCATTCTCCAGTGTCTCTCTCTCTCTCTCTCTCTCTCTCTCTCTCTCTCTCTCTCAAGCCCTGGTTACGTTAAGCACTGCCCGCAATCCAACCTAGACCTGCTTTTATCCAGGGCAAGGACCCA
This sequence comes from Alosa sapidissima, assembly GCF_018492685.1. Taxonomy (NCBI): domain Eukaryota; kingdom Metazoa; phylum Chordata; class Actinopteri; order Clupeiformes; family Clupeidae; genus Alosa; species Alosa sapidissima. The sequence continues at coordinate 14,300,789 of NC_055975.1, forward strand.
TATATAGCAGCCCAAGCTTTCCTCCATCAGTTCAGTTCCTGTGGAACGCACATCAGCCATTTAGACAGGACATGCAGTAGTACTCTTCTTCCTGCTGCCTGGACTACTGAGGTACCACATTTATTATGCATCCCTGAGATTAGCACATGTCCCTGTACGTCTTTTGTCACACAAAATGATACTTTGTCTGATCATAATTTCTCCAGTAAATAAAGCGTCAATGGCCATGAGTCATGAATGTATTACCGAGGGGCTGAGGATTTGTAAACGAACCATTTTGGCAAGTAGGATACCATAAGCAGTATGTAGAACACATCCCCAGACACAGCAAGGACACTGGAAAGTAAGACTACAGGACAGCAAAGAACAGATGGGTGGACAAAAATATCCCCTCTCTGATATACACCATGTCAGCACAACAAAGCCACAAGCCTCCACTTCAACAACAGCTAAATTTTAAAAACAACAACAACAACCATTGTTTACCCAAATCATGTTTGAAATGTGAGGGTGATGTGTTTCTGCGAGTCCGCTGATGGGACAACAGAGTTATTTCCCTCACACACACTGCTCTCACACTGAAAGATATATATGCTCTATGGGCAGTGAGCTGTTGTTTTTAGAAGCAGCTGTGCCAAATAAATCTGAGATTCTGCTTTTTTGAGGGCTCATTCCCCAAGAAAGCCCTACTTTTTATAGTGAATACATGCTCTGGCACACTTGCTTGGCATAGCGCACACCAGTATAAGATAATGTTTCATTTGGCAGGCAGGTATTCGGAAAGAATATCTGCCGCATTCGCTCAGGCAGCCCTCAATTTGGCAGCGAGGGGAGAAGCTTCAAACTCTACCCAGCCCCATGCTGGGTTCAGACCTTTGAGTTCATGTCTGGTTTTGACAACTTTAAGCCAAATTAGCACCACGCTTGGGAAGATATCCCTCCAGCCTCCCCATTCGTTTCAACTCACTTCAGGGCTCAATATTCACGTATAATGGAATTGAACCATTAAATGCACAACGTGAGAAATCTGGTTGAATTTCTAAAAATATGCAATGATTCAGCTTATTTAAAATACATTTCTAATTAGATTTTCAGGGACAATCTTTGAAGCATTTTGATGTGCACAGATCCCTATTAAACAAGATAAATTTAGTATTTCTAAACAGACTGCTAATAACTGTTTTCCATTTAATTATTAGTGCATGGACAGCAATTAAGAGCCCCTTTGTGTCTCATCAGACATAGCAAAGCTGAGTCATAGAGCAGGTGAGTCATCATCACTCATGTTGTGGAAGTGTGTGAAGGCACTCCAGCTCCTCTCTCTGATGAGCAGACCCCTCTCTTCTGGGGAGTGTGTGAACATCCTCCATCTTCTCTCTCTCTCTTCCTCTCTCTTTCTCTGTTTGTTTTTTTCAAGTGTCTTCAGTCATTTATAGGTTTTGAGCACGTAAGCCAGCATTAGAGTCTGTGAGTGCACCCTTAGTCTCTCTCTCTCTCTCTGTGTATCTCTACCCCATTGTCATTAAATATACTACTACTTCTTTTCAGTGTCTGTAATGTTACACCTCTCTGTGTGGAACATCTGTCTGATCTCTGATCCTTTTCTGTAACTTCTCCCACATTATGTTGCTCCATCACCTCAACTCTCTAGTAGGCACAGCTCCACTCAATACAAAAATAATAACAAGAATTCATTCAAGAATTCAGAACTTAATTAGAGAGTCTTATTCCTATGGACATTTAGCATTTGTATGCTTTGCTATTAGCTTAACTGTTTTCTGTTTTCATTAGCAGATGAAAGATTTCTGGTAAGAGAGTGTCAGAACAAGCCTACCGTGTACTACCGTTCAAAGGTTTAGGGTCAGTTATGTCCTTGTTTTCATCATTAATGTTGTAAATGACTGTTGTAAAAAGAAATGGCTGATTTTTAATGCATATCTACATTGCCCATTATCAGCAACCATTCATCCAATGTTCCAAAGGCATATTCTGTTTACTAATTTGATATCATTTCAAAAGGCTAACTGCAGAAAACATTGGAGAACCATTTTGCAATTATGTAAGCACATAATGTAATCTGAAAACTGCTGCCCTGATAAAAAAAAAAACAATGTAATTCTGTCTATAATGGAGTGGAATGGAAATTTCTAAGTGACCCCAAACTTTTGAACGGCAGTGTAGGAGAAACTAGTCCTATGGACACTTAGCATTTATATGCTTTGCTATTAGCCTAACTGTTTTCTGTTTTCATTAGCAGATGAATGATTTCTAGGTACAGAGAGAGTGTCAGAACAAGCCCATTCAGGTAGGTGCCGGGCACTCCTGTCTACCCCCTCTGGAGTCCCTAGGCAGGACTGGACTGTCCACACCTGTCCACTGTAAGAGCCAGATGGCTGGGAGCAGTGTGTGTGAGGCCCCCTGAGAGCAGACAGCATAAGCTCGGCACACTACTCTGAAATGATGAGATTCCCCTCTTCTGTGTGGAAGAATGGCATGGTGGCCGACACACAGCGGTAGGCTTTAGAGAGTATTGCTTGTTGTGTCTGGTGCTGCTGGTCTGTTTCTCTCAGGAGCTTGTTTTCATTGAAGTATAGCCTGGAACCTCTCAGCAGAGGACCGTCAACAAATCAGCGGGATATGAGGAGTGGTTTATGTGTTCTGTGTTGACAAAAAAAAGGACTGTTTACATAAAGATCACCTGGCTTTACTTGAAAAGGTATAAGAATGGAAGCCACATAGGGAGCTGTTTCAACATTTGTGGAAAAGATCTTGTTGCTCTTCCTCCTCTATGGTACAGTGCATTTTCTACATCCTGAAACACCAGATAATTGCTTTCTGTGTCATTCTGGAGTATGTCCATGCTACGGCCGCGACTCAAACTAATCCCTATCGGGAGACTTCCCAGTTCATAATGAATGCAGTAAACAGTTGTGGCATGGCTCAAGTCTCCACGGGCAGCATGCAGATCAAGCTCAACATAAGCAATGACCAGGGATGAGACATTACTCAGTAAAAGAGAGCCCATCTTTTACCAATGCTCTCCCTGGCTCCTCGGACAGGAAATCGAGCTCCTCCCAGCTCCGCCCCGACTGATAAACGATTCCAAGGCTTCAGTGTTCAATATGGCACAGACCTCTGGGGGGCCAGAGAGCTTGGTGCAACTCCAAGCGCTTCCTCCAGAAAGCATCCCCCAAAACTGGGTCAAGATATGTACTATTACACAGAGTCTGCGGTATAAACAGTTTCCTGTTGGTCTCACAGCAGGGCTGTGAGAAACGATGCCTCTGTTTTCAGAAAATATTTTTTTTTTCTTTCGAAAACATGGTGACTTGTGTTCTCATGAAAACATCTATTTTCTGCCTTTTTAGATCTTTTAGATAACAAGGAATTATGGAAGAACATGTTTGCAAGTGTGTGCATGCATGTGTATGTTTGTGAGTATGTGTGTGTGTGTGTTCCTTTATGTGTTTTCTTTCACTCAAGATCATGAAAAATGTAACCACCCCCCTCACCTACTCAATCAAAACAACTATGCCCTTCAGTGACCTTCAATGTCACCTTAAGACAGATAAACCTAAGACTGGCTGTGAGTTTGTTTGAAGTCGTGTGCTGCTTCTAACAAATTAATCCCCCCTCAGCCAAATTCGCGGTGACAGTGAGGATTCACCTGAGAATCAAAGTCCTCTGAGCGTCTAAGAGTGTGGGGACACGCATCCCCTCACCTGCTCCTCTTAAACAAAAAAACCCCTCCCATTTATATTCCCTGGTGGCACGACACCAATGCAAATGACTTCCGCTCACCAAACTTGGGAGGCGAAAAACTTTTTAGATTAGCCACTGCTCGGCTTGCCGAGTCGAGATCATATTAGCGAATGCTCGGTGGCTCCTGCATGCATTAGGATAATACTGAAGGGGAGCGGCTGCATCAAGCCGCCACAGAGACCTGATGGCATATTTATGATTGGCTGCTGCGAGGCTCCCGGCAAGTCACAGACTGGTGACTTGCACGCGCTCGGAAGGAGATGTTCACTTTGGTCCCCTTCTCTCTGTCTGCTCGCAGCTAACTCTGTCTGACAAAAGGTGCACGGCAAACGATGTCAATGCTGGCCCACGGGGAGGGGATGAATTTCAGTGGGAAAAAAAACAATGGAGTGGAGACAGAGAGAAAAGAAGAGAAGATGTTTCTGTTGTCAGGGAGTGAATGCGGGATGCTGAGGTTGGTGGGAGGGAAGCAGAGTGTGTTATGGGGTGGGGATGGGTGGCTGGTGGATGGGGGAAGGTGTGCATTACTTGTTAGTGTGTCAGCACTGCTCACAGTGAGCTTCCTGCCATGCTGCTTTGTTTATTAGTCTGGAAGCTGTTGTGTGGATTAAGATGAATGGGGGGTATACTCCCTCTGAGTTTTTGTGTATGTATGTGTGTGTGAGAGAGAGACAGACAGAGAGAGAGAGAGTGTGTGTGTGTTTGTGTTCATATGTGTGTGAGTCTATGTGTGTGCGTTTGTGTGTGTGTCCATGTATATATATGTGTGTGTGTGTGTGTGTGTGTTTGTGTGTGTGTGTGTGTGCGTGTGCATGTGCGTGTGCGTGTGCGTGTGTGTATGTGTGTGTGTCTGTGTCTGTGTGTATGTCTGTGTGTTTGTGCGTATGTGTCTGTGGACATGCTGTGTATGTACGTCCATTGGGGTAATCAACAGCGAGGTGTTTATTAGAAACCCTGCACAGCCAGAACGCAGCAGTTGCCAGGACGATGATGTGAGGTAAAACATTTCACTTAGGACCCAGCACCTCGCAGTCACGTGACTGCACATTAGCCCACCCAACAGGGGCCATCGGGAGAACACAACATTAGAATACATGTTTATGCAGACTGATTTTCATACGGTTGCTCAGGCAAGAGCCTCCCCATGCCTTTCACACACAAATGCCAGGTGCAATTTTAACATCCCTTGTGTTGCATTTGAGTTGCAAAAATGTCTCTCGTTATTTTTCATAATTATGACTTAATAATATGACCATGACTGGCCTAAATGGGTCAAACGTCCACAGTAGACTGTTCATAATAAATGGTCTTCCCTTGTCTCTGTCTGTTCTGGTGTATAGCACCTACTCCAGCCTCTGTCTCTGTGCCTCATCCCTCTCCTCACTTTGCTCGTCCTGTCAGATACGGGTGAGCACACCGACTCCAGCGGCTCCATCAACGCCCTGAGACTCAGACGCCAGTGGAGAGCATGAAACGGTTAAAACGCTAACAGAGTGTTCTGGCTCTGCTTCGGCGGTTCTTCTCTCCCTCTCTCTCTTTCTCTCTCTCCCACTGATGAAAGCGCGGTGGCTAATACAAAGCATCAGTTTCACATCCTTACGGCGGCTGAACCCTGTTCCTATTCACCTCTTCCTCCTCCTCCTCCTCCTCCTCCTCCTCTTCTCCCCCTCAAAGCCAGCGCCCCGAAGTGTGATTCATTTATGAACTCTGAGCGGCCATCGCGCCTCTGAACTGTCAAAGCACTCTCTGCAATCGACACGGAGGAGAGAAAAAAAAAGAGGGGGGGGGGGGGAGGGGGTGATGGCGGGCGATGGGGAGAGAGGGGGGTAGAAAGAGAGAACTTGCCTAAGATAAAAGCACTCTGTCATCCCTCTTTCTTGCCGCACTGTGAGAGAGAGGAGTGAGGAGGGGATGAGCCGTTTTCGTTTGAGAGGCCATGAATATTCCACGCTATTGTCTGCCATGCCCGCAAGGTGTGCGCTGTCAACACAAAGGCAGAGGTGCACTCAACACAGACCTGGAGGAGACACGACGGGGTGGGTGTGTGGGTGGGAGGGTGTGTGTGGCGCGAGGTGGCGGTGGAGGGTGAGATAGAGGTGCAGAGGACCCAGACAGTGGCGGCCAGGACACTGCCGTCACATTTCAACCAATTCCCATTTTATTTCACTCAAGTGTTTCCTGTTCTTCCTGCTCACTCCTCTATCTCTCTCTCTCTCTCTCTCTCTCTCTCTCTCTCTCCCTATCTCTTTCTCCTCCTCATTTTCCTCCTCCTATAATGTCAGTGTGTTGCATTCATTGTCATTCATGAAAAATTCACTTTTTGTTTCTCAGCTGAGGGTTCCCAGCTGAGGTGGTGGGAAATCTCGGCGCTAAATAATGAATGGAGGAATATTTCTGCTTTATTATCTTCTGGAAAGTAGCAAATGAGATGATGTCGACAAAATAGACACTACTGTACAACCATGTAGAACCATACAACCATGAAGGATTAAGGAAAAGGGTCTGGATATTCTTAATTGTGCCGGTAAACCACAGCTACCAGTATACAGCCAATTGTCGGTGGATTCCACATGTAACATGTTCACCATATTTTAACAGTTTTTCCTATCATCACAGGCTGTGATGCACTTCCTCTCTAAAGTATATGCACTGTTGTTGGTCGAGGGTCGAGGGGAAACGGTTCTCTGTTTGGACAGGACTGTTTTCCACCGAGCTGTCACCTCCTGTTAGCGTCACATGTCCAACCCTCGGCAGCAGGGTCACCAGTGACCCTCGGGGACGCCAGCGCCGCAATCAATATCCTCCGGGCTTCCCTATAGGCACAGGACCGTTACGGTCACCTGAGTAGTTAAAGGGAACATCTGACCGTGTCTTGACCGTGTCCTGAGTGAGCAAAAGTCATCCCCCTCTGTGCCTTGCTGAAGGATCCCATGGAGGAGGAACAGACATAGTAGTGATGAAACTTCACTCACTCCACTCCTAACAAAAACTACGGGTCCGTAATCATCTGACTATGTAATGAAACGCTGTCAGTTACGTAAGGAGTTATCATTATGATGATCATATTCCACTGTCTCCAGTGGTTATTTGTGAGGAGGGTGGTCTGCAGGTCAAGCTAGCGGCTTCGCACGAGAGGCACAGCAGTTCCTCTGATGTGTGGGCTCCTGTTGTGGTCTCACAGTAAGGAAGTTGACCCATGGGGAGGCGGCGGTGTTGTGGGTGCTAGCAATGCCGGGCACAGTACTTGCAGTGTTAATCATGTGTCACGACTAAGAGACAAACCCCAGGCCCTCACCACCAACACCCCCCCCCCCCCCCCCCCCCCGTTCACTATACTCTCTTCCCACACAAAGGCACCGCCGGCAGGGACAGCCTGTGCCAGTAAAGAGCCTTGTCCTGTCTTGGACAAACAGGATGAAGCTGTTTCTCCCCGGCAGTCACAGAGCTGCCACTGGCCTTCCTCCACTCGGCTTTTCCTGTTCCTCCCTCCACCTCAGATCTCACCATGTCTGTTTTCATAGCAGTCATGGGGAAACACTGGCTTTGGCTGCACAGTGGCGCACACTGTCAACTCGGGACACTGTCCTGAATAGACTTGACCTTGAAGGACAAAACACAAATAGCAGTGTTTCTTTTAAAAAAAAAACTTTACTTTGTATTCAAGTGTTTGGTAATGAGATGAAGCTATTATTAATGCAATTCTTTCCGGCAGGAATTGACAGCACATTCTTACAGTATTTCAGGCACCCCTTTCCAAGTGCATGTATATTTCAGGATTCAAGACAGAGCGCATGAAGACACACACACGCACACACATACACACACGCACACACACGCACACAGACACTCTCATTAAGTAATCATGACGTTTACCACAAGCCTTCCCAACCAATCACACTCCAGGAGTAGGGTCACTCCGCCCGTGTGTGTGCATATGTCTTCCCCAGTAAAGGCATCTCCTCTCGCACATGGCTCACTGAAATGGGTACATTAGTCTTCATTACACATTTACTGTCCCCGATAGCTTATCCTGTCTAAGGATCCCGACTAAAACTTCTGGAATTAGTGCATATTTTTATGAGCTCATTTATATCTGTGTGGCAGACACTGAAACGCACAACTACACAACGCCTCTGTCTGCCATCAAACACACACACACACACACACACACACACACACACACACACACACACACAAACACACAAAACTTCAGTACCGGAGCTAATTGGCGGAGAGAATCCTAATCAAAAAGCCCAAACATGCTTTCTTACGATACCTTCTGAGAAGGGAGGAAAAACAGTGGGTGTGTTTCCATGGAAACTGTCCAAGAGAGAGGAGAGGTGACAGTGGAGAGAATGTGCCGGACACAGTCTTGGTAACTCTAACACCAACACATATCATCACCAGCCTGAGTTCACTCCGGTCCCCACAAACACACAAAGTCTGCAATCTCTCATATCTCCAGTGAAACAGATCTACCGACTTAGCAGGGCAAGGCGACTGGCCCAGCAGGTAACCAAAGCCTCACCTGAAGAAAGGTATCGGGAACACCAGGTCAAGGACATGCGATGATGAAAGTGCATCAAATACATTGTGACACCAAGTGAAGCGTGACTTTTCTGGTACAAAATGGAATTTCTTAACACGCCTGCATGACTTGCACCATTTGAAGGCCTATTTACCTGCTCTGACCCAACAAATGTTCCCTTTTGATTTGTTTTCTTGCCAAAGAGAAATGCAAAAAGTGAAAAATTAAAAATGTGACTTCAAGACTTTTTTTTTCAAAAAGGCATTGATGTTGCCCTCCTGGGATCCATGATTTTGAAACAGCTGTCTGATCAAATACTGAAGCAATAAAGCTTGAGAACAAAGACTTACATTCTTTTGGGGTCATCTGGTTTAAAGTCCTATACCAGTGCACTGTTGTTAATCACAATGAATGTTATCAGGACAGTTGCATTCATATAAATGCAGCCGAGCCACCCTGCTTTCGCACATACGGGGAGATCATTACAAATCCTGTCACATTTGATTTTCTTCCTAATGCATCACAAGAACATCTGGCCTCCGGTGCCGTAATAGCACTGTGATGAAATATGTCTGCATGTGTCTTTCCCAGGCTTAATAACCGACGGCACGTAGAGATTACTGCTACACGGTTAAGGGGCTTCGCTACATGCCACAATGCTCCGTGACTACAATTACAGCTGGCAATTACCAGTTTACGCTGTGCTTAAATTGGTCTGTTTAAAGTCGACTAAGCACTGTTCCATTATGTGTGTAGTCATTGGAGAAATGTAGCTGAATTGCGCAGAGATTCGGCCTCAGCACCACTGTTGCACTCAATTGCATATAGTCTCGGCATTTCGTATAGTCTCGGCATTCGTATGGTTCTGCAGATGCTTTTTGCCGACACATTTTAAAAAGCAAAGGCTTGTTGTCGCTCACATGCGCGCGCAGGCACCTGCTGACCCTGGCTTTATCCGTGCTCCATAACCCTCCAGGCTGAGCCTCAGGCACCTTTTGTCTTCTGCCAAGAAGCAGCTATCAGTAGGGCCCTGAAAACACGATGGAGCCAAACATCTGTGCCCCTCTGATCAACCCAGCCCTCCAGGATTGATCAGACAGTTAACACAATGGAAGGCCTATACAATCACATGTTACGGACTAGCATAATGTAGAGCTAAATACAAGCTCTGCATCAAAATGATGGCTGATTGGTATCTCTTGATTAAATATTCCAAACAAGCCAGCACACTTTTACTACATTGATTTTTGTTGACCTGTGGGGATATCTGAAGGGATGCATAACTCAAACAACGACAGGCCCTCTCAGCACCTCTTAAGTAATCAATAAAAATACAGTATGATTTAAATTACTTGAAGACGTTAGATAACAGCTTTTGATAAGAACTCCTGAGGACGAAATTTTACAAAAAATATTTAATATCATTTACTTTGACAAAACACTTTAATTTTTAATCGTAGCTATGACAAGGTGGTGATGCTCTTGAAATGATACAAATACCCATGTTTTCAATAACACATGGCGTTATTACTGAGTCTAGATTTGATAGGCTACACATCAATTTATTTTACAAAATCATCATAGCATTGATTAAGTTTTAATATATCATCTTCACAACTAAGATACTGACTCAGACTAACACTACTTAATGTATACCCTAAAAGTTACCCCAACACAAGCCTATACATTCAATATTTTATGACAAGTCAGTATTAATATTCATATTATTATTATTATCATCTTAAAATATTCAGAAATCTCATTAAAAACATACAATTAGGAAGAAACCATAATCTCATGTGTATCATAATATTACAAATGTTAGAAAATAAATTAGATAAATTAATGTAACAATGACATTGACAGTAGGTAGGTTGGCACTTAAACAATATCTCTAGTTTGCCATGTCTGTAATGTTTATCTAAATGGCATGTATACTATATTCTATAAACTGTATACCCCAATTTGCTACCACATGTACAGTTGGCATTATTTCAAAAGAATGTGATGCTATATTTTCAATACAGACTGGTGTTTCAGTTTTAGTATTCATTTTATAAGCAGTTTACATAAAATATATACTGTTTACTTCCTTCACTTTGTTGAAAATGAATCATGTTATTGCACCGAATGTAATAATCACTTTCCAAAACAGATTAAAATTCTTTATACAGCGCATCTTTGCATTCTCATATGAAATATTTTCACAGGAATTAACTGTCCCTTTCATAAAAAGCCATCATGTTTTTCAAAAAGAGGATAGCATGTCTAAGAAATCATTTGTATTTTACGATCATAAAAAGTAAAAATGGCTGTGTCTGAATATGTGCAACTAATATAATCCCTATCTGTCGATCCTTATCTTACTCCTAATCTAACTCACACGTTTGGTTCTGAAAGGTTCCGTCCTTTAATATAAATGACAGTGAACATTCATACATAGCACAACCTGGAACAGACACGGCCCAACCCAATCATTTTTCACATGAACACATTGCAACTGCTACTAATACTGTGTCCTGAAAAGGCTTCATGACCTTTGGATTAGTCTCATTCTCAACTACTAGAAATACGGTCACAACTGAGCCCTAATCTGAACTGTCACACTGAAATATGTGTGTGCAGTGTATGTACTTGTGAATGTCTGTGAATGACTGTGACTGTGAGTGTGTCTGTCTGTGTGTGTGTGTATGTGTGAATGCCCCTCTGTGCACGTGTATATTCATGCCTATGTGAGTATGCATATGAGTGTATTTGTGTCTTATTATGAGGAAATGATGGTGTATGACTATGTCTCTGCATGTTTCCATAAGAAATAAGTGCTATGCATCATTCTAGCTTAAAACTTCTGACAAGGTGTAAATTGATAAGGGGAAAGAAGGGGTAGAAACAAAAGAGAGGCGCAGTGACAACTGTTCATTGGGGCTGAAAGTCTGATCTTGTGAGTAAAAGTTCAGCTGGTTTCTGTAAACACTATATTGTTCTGATCATGATTGTAGTATCCTTTCCGAACTTTCTAACAGAGGGTAAATGAAATGGTGCGTTGCACTGAACACATGGAGATCTTGCCCAGTTCACAGCGTAGAGGAGCTCTGTTTATAGTCTCTCAAGATGACCGACGCGTAGGTCATACTCGGAGGAGTGCACAACACCGACTCCGAGACGGGCGAGCTGGGCATGGGGCTCCCGGAGCCCGCCGAATCTCGGAAAGGGGAGGGCGGCATCAGCGCCAGCGAATCCTCCATCGCCATCTTGATGTTGACCAGCTCCTCCTCGTCGTGGATCTGGGCGTTGTCGTACATGTAGCCGTGGAGGAGGCCGAAGCGCTCCCCCTCGCCCTCCACCTCCTCGTCCTCCAGCGGGGAGGTGGGCTCGCTGTACTCGCCCAGGTGCAGCGGCTGGGACTGGATGAGGTGCGGGGACTGGTGATAGACCGGCCGGCCGCCGTTGCCGGGCAGACTGATCATGTCGCTCCGGTGGGGGTTGGGGCTGGGGATGGGGCTGGGGCAGAAGAGGGACACGCTCTCGTGCGGGGAGTGGGCGCTGAGGTGCAGGGGGGGAGGGAGGGGGCTGCTCGGAGGCAGCTCGGGGGCGAAGAACGGATCCAGGTCTGCCCCCCCTCCTCCGCCCGCCTGCTGCGTGTGGGGTGGCGGCCGTGGCGACGGCTGGACGAGGGCCGTCATGGGGGGGCTAGGCGGAGGGGGGTTGTATCGGAGTGGCTCGCCCTCTTCCTCCTCAGCCACGTTGTACAGAGTCTTGGTGCTGAGGTCTGAGTAGTCCAGGCCAGAGCCTTGGCAGGTATTAGTTAAGGGTTTGATGACTGCTGTCTGATTGGAGCTGGTCTCGGGCTTCCGCACATGAACTGATAGTCTGTGCCACATGTGCTCTCCTTTCGGAGGATGTCTTGAACCTGGTTCAGACCATGACACAGACTTTCCATTAGAACTATGAACAGAATAAAGACAGCTGTTATTTCACAGGAACCCAGAAAGGTGAAGACATAAAACATTTCTGGTTCATGTAAAAAACATAATACTTTTTTTATTGCTGTCCAGCAAGAACTCACACAAAATACTATTGAGTAATGAGTTATAAAATGTAACTCTACACAAAAAGATTGACATAAACTATTTATTTAGAAGTTTTGTTTAGAAGTTGACTGTGTCAGGTCAATAATTGATGGTAAGCTGATCCAATTTTCAGCTTCTGTGGAGTTTCTGCTCCATCAAACTACTTTTAATTAATGATGAAAAACTTCCATAACTCAAACTCAGCTCAGCCTGAACCCTGTTGCTGCATCCTCCTGGGACATCTGGGCTTTAATTGCATTCAACCCAGCCAATGAAAGATGTCTGTGGGAGACTTTAATTGAGGCCTGACCTTAAGAGGCCTAACCCCTGTCTGGAGCACAGCCTGAATTAATCAGGAGCTTCCAACCTGCTTCCCCGAGGATCAGCAGCAAGCGGGTAAGCAACAGATAGGCGAGGTGCGTCTTTAGCAACAGATAGGTGAGGTGTGTCGCTAGCAACAGATAGGTGAGGTGTGTCGCTAGCAACAGATAGGTGAGGTGCATCTCTAGCAACAAATGGGTGAGGTGCAACAGATAGGTGAGGTGCGTCTCTAGCAACAAATGGGTGAGGTACGTCTTTAGCAACAGATAGGTGAGGTGCAACAGATAGGTGAGGTGCGTCTCTGGTAACAGACAGGTGAGGTGCATCTCTAGCAACAAATGGGTGAGGTACGTCTCTAGCAACAGATAGGTGAGGTGCATCTCTAGCAACAGTTAGGTGAGGTGCGTCTCTAGCAACAAATGGGTGAGGTACGTCTCTAGCAACAGATAGGTGAGGTGCAACAGATAGGTGAGGTGCGTCTCTGGTAACAGACAGGTGAGGTGCGTCTCTAGCAACAAATGGGTGAGGTACGTCTCTAGCAACAGATAGGTGAGGTGCGTCTCTGGTAACAGACAGGTGAGGTGCGTCTCTAGCAACAAATAGGTGAGGTACATCTCTAGCAACAGATAGGTGAGGTGCGTCTCTAGCAACAGTTAGGTGAGGTGCGTCTCTAGCAACAAATGGGTGAGGTGCGTCTCTAGCAACAGTTAGGTGAGGTGCGTCTCTAGCAACAAATGGGTGAGGTACGTCTCTAGCAACTGATAGGTAAGGTGCGGTGCATCTCTAGCAACAAATGGGTGAGGTAGGTCTCTAGCAACAGATAGGTTAAGTGCGTCTCTAGCAACAAATGGGTGAGGTGTGTCTCTAGCAACAGATAAGTGAGGTGCAACAGATAGGTGAGGTGTGTCTCTAGCAACAGATAGATGAGGTGCGTCTCTAGCAACAGATAGGTGAGGTGCAACAGATAGGTGATGTGCAACAGATAGGTGAGGTGCAACAGATAGGTGAGGTGCGTCTCTCCGCTGCTCAGGCTGGCTGGTTAGCGAGCTCAGGAAGATTGGGGTGGGGCGGGACAAGGAGACTTACTTGGTACCAGAGCCATCCTTCTTCCTTTTGAACATGTTGATGAGACTGTTGCTGCGGCAGGCGATCTTGCCATCGCCCACGTGCATGCGCACCACATCCGAGGTGGTGAAGGCGCTGCGGACATTGCGCTCGGGCTTGGCGAGGATGATGTACATCTTGGGTGTGAACATGCAGCTCAGCGCCACGGTGACGCTCAAGCTGACGGAGAAGGAGGTGGTAATTATCTTGTAGTTGGAGCCAAAGTAGATGGGCACGAAGGCCAGCCAGATGATGCAGGTGGTGTACATGGTGAAGGCGATGTACTTGGCCTCGTTGAAGTTGGCCGGCACGTTGCGCGTCTTGAAGGCGTAGTAGGTGCAGCTGAGGATGAGGAGGCCGTTGTAGCCCAGTGGCGCCACCATGCCCACGTTGGACGTGTTGCAGATGAGGAAGACCTCGCGGATGTTGGGGTAGAACTTGACCGGTGACGGCGGCTCCAGGATGATGAGCGTGACCTCCAGTGTGAGCTGGATGCTGATGAGGACGGAGGCGATGACCACCTGCGCCCAGGCGCTCATGAAGCGCGGCTTGCGCGTACAGATCTTCTTCTTGCTGCCGGCCAGGATGCGGGCGATGCGATTGGTCTTGGTGACCAGTGCCGAGTAGCACATGGATGAGGAGAGGCCCACTAGGAGGCGCTGCAGGTAGCAGGAGGCCACAGTCGGCCGGGCGATCAGCGTGAAGGGGCAGATGTAGCCCAGGAAGATGCCGGCCAGGATGATGTAGCACAGCTCGCGGCTCGACGACTTGACCACCGGAGTGTCCTTGTAGAGGATGAAGATGAAGGTGACGAAGCTGGTGACCAAGATGCCGAGGCAGGAGAACACCACGGCCACGATGGACTCAGGATTGCTCCACTCCAGGTACCGCAGGGTGATGGGCTCACAGACTGGACACACAGAGCAAACAAGAGAAACGTGTTATTTAGGTGTGCTATTGAGGAAGCATAAATATGCATGCTTGAAAAGTTTCTAATGAATAAATGGATAACATTGTCTGAGATGATGAAATAATGATTTGGTAATCATGAATATGAAGTGAATTGCAACGTTCAAAGTGAGTGCATCAGTGATTTTCCAGAGCTGAGAAGAAATATACATCTCCAAAATGTGCCAACTGATGTCAAGTAGGGCATGTTCTTGTGAGGAGTCTATGTTAAAAAATCATGACAAATGTAACTGAAGTGTCACATTTTTTATGTTTTTCAGTCAGAGCTGAAGACAAAAGCATGTCAGAGTGATTGAAGAAGACCCGGATCTCTTCCCGTACATATGACCCAGACCCGCTGAGAGCAGTGCCATTATATATTTATACTCATAAAAATACTGAAGCAGCCCGGGGAGGGTGCTGGGACCCGCTCTCGTGCACAGTTGGCCATGAATTAAAAATGGCCGTGGAATTTTTCTTTGGATTGCCACGCTGCTTTTCTGCTTTAAAATCCATGCCTGTGTCGGTGCCCACTCCAATGCACCAAAAAGCTGAAGTAGGTTTCCAGTCCAACTAAAAATAAACAGGTCCTCTCTCCGCGGAGGACCGGCCAGTGAGATGGAGCCCGGCCCAGCGAAAGGGACGCTACTGCAGCAGAGTGCAACAGAGCCGGAGTGTCCGTCCACCAACAGTGCTCTACTTACGGCCTTAATGCTGCTCTACTACAGCCACTAGACCAGATGCTGGTCAAATACTGTTATTGCTATTTGAGCAAACAGCTGACAAAATGTTTCTTTCTGTTTGGTTATGTACCAGTTAAATACTGGTTCCGATTTGAATAGCATTAAATGAAATAGGCCTACAGTAAATGCTCTCACACATACTGTGGACTTATTCTATCTGCTCTCTTTGCAGTTTGTCAGATTGACTTAATGAATGCTTTGCACTTATTTTTCTTGTAGCATGATTGTTGTTCCTCAGTTGCATGTTGCTTAGAATAAAAGTGTCTAAATGAACGTAAATGTAAATGTAGGCTAATTCAATTCAGTGTATGATTGGTGGAAAAGTAACTGAATGGACAATAACATTCAACTTGAGGCTGTTTCCACTGATGGCTGTGTTGAGTACTTCAGCTAAACTGTTTATTCTATCTAACAGCTATTGTAGAAGATCCCCTGAGATGAAAACAGGCTCTGGCATGGTCCCAGGCTCAGTAATCGGCAACAGTAGTTTTAACACGGTCAGGCTGTTTGAACAAATAAGGCTAGATCCAAAGAGACATATACGCTTGCCTGCCAATTATTTTGTGTGTGCAGAGCACATTAACTGGATGGATTTATGTACTAGAGACCTGCCAGTTAGCAAGACATTAGCACAGCTTACATCACCTTCACCATCACCTCCTCTTCTAGAAAATTACTGAGGCAAGTTTTGACCAAGTGTACTGCCTTCAGGCTACTGTGTCAATGCAGGTGTTTTGGTAAGGTATTCTGAGCTAAAAATTAGATTCTATTTTCTATCTATCTATCTATCTATCTATCTATCTATCTATCTATTTAGTTATAGTAATCTTTTTATTTGGTAGGTTGCCTAACCTGGAAAAAGATTAGAACAGTAACTCACACACATACCTCACACTCCTGAACACACATCCTCCTTGGCTACAATGCAACATAAATGTAAATGGATGAGATTGCTGATCGAATTTATACCCTGCACAATCCAAAGGTAAATGTTTTAACCAAATGCCATTGACCTCTTCTTGATCTGTTGTCCCAGCAAATGGTGAAATATATTTTGTTTTGTTCTGTTGTTTTCCAGTATTTACTCAGGTGGATATTTTGTTGTTTTTCCAGCGTTTGGTCAGGTAGATATTTTGTTGTTTTCTCAGGCCTATTAGTCCCCACATTACAGTTTTTCTCAGTCACTTTGGTGCATTTCTTAGATCAAATGACTAACTACTAATACAATCTCCACATTTTTTTTTGTGCATGCTACACCCTTTTGCAGGTAATCCACTGTGTGGTCTGTACAAATTGTTTCGAGAAATGTAACGTTAATGATGATTTAAGAATGCATCAATGCGACTGAGAAAAACTGTAATAATGCTAACGTATTTCAGTAAGTCATTATTCAGATTTACTCTCACATTTCCTGAATTAACATTAATTAAATACAATCATTTACATGGCACGTAATTGCTCATAAATACCACATAATTACTTTATTTGTTTAATGGATTCAAAGTGACTGAACTGACTTTATGTTTTAATGGAGTTGAGCTTCATCAGAGGAGTTCTAGTATGTTTTCTACATGTTTACTAATGTGTTTTCCTTGATGCAGACAATACTAAAATAAACCAGACAATAGTGTCATCCTGTCAGTAACGTCAGCTGAGATTCACAGTGTTTTCATCAATAATGTTGGAATGTTAATGCTAAGGTTAATCTGTGGCAAAATGCGACAATGTGAAAAAAAAAACAAGCTGTCAAAGCCAAATATTAATCTAATCCCCATCAGCCCCTTTGTTTGCCTCACCACTATCTCTCTCTCACTGTATCACTGCCAGATTTGTATTCCTCATAGATTTCCTGTTTTCCTTTTTGCCACACCGTTTGATCTGCACCTGTCATGCTTTGTCTCTGTCATTTAGAGCTCAACCTTGAGGTGAGTGACAGGTGGCCCGCATTGCAAATGACATCCCTTCTGACAGGGTCAACTCTGGTGGATACATCTGCTGCAACACCCCTCTGAGTTACGCTGGCTTCTTATACAGGAGATCCAAGATGGTGCTGAACACACCTATGCATATAGGGCATCCTGTAAAGATGCTGCATTGTCTTTGAGCGTTATGGAGGGCCTTTGAAAATAGGACAGGCTGCTGGAGTGTGAAGTGGGCCTGTCAGGTGAGCAGGAGCAGGAGGAGCAGGAGGAGGCTGGGAGGGAGAGTCTCTGTGACGATGATGAATGGCCTTCAAGTGCCATGGGAAAGCTCTGGAAATAGGACATTACGGGTTCACCACCTAGAGGCTGACCATGCTAATGGTACAGGCTGGAGCTATCGCACATGGAGAGAGACAGCCTAATGTCCTCCCTCCTCTCCTCTCCTCTCTCTGTGTGTCTGCCCCGCTTCACGGCTGAAGACCCCCCCCCCCCCCCCACACACACACACACACACACATTCACACGCTTTTCAAGATAATCGTTAGCGATTCGTGTGAGTCATTCAGATCACTGGGAGAATGTGTCTAACTGAACCGAGGGGCAGCAGTGTGCCACGTTAGACTGTCCTGAGATCAGGCTTTCAGCATATTATGTCCAATTATGGGAGCACCGAGAACATTTTCAGTGACAGCATAGCAATAACACTGCTGCAAATGTCTAGTTGAGATTTTGTTCCACGGACAACGTTTGGTATCAAGTAAGTGACAAGGACAATCGTCCCAGCAGGCAATAAACACCAGAAAATACAACTGCGCTGCTAAGCTCCTTATGGTAATTTTCGAAACACAGACTTGCTGTTAATGGATGCAGATGGATTTAGCATGACAGTGGTGAAAGTATCAAGATGCCTAAAAGCACTCTGGAGGGATATATTGGCAGAGACTGAGAGAGGATGTGGCAGAAATTAAGTGACAGAGTGAAAAAAAGAAGAAATAAAAGTAATGTACTTAACATACGTTCATAGAGAGACAGATGGAGTCAGACATAAAGAATGGGCATCCTTCCAATCACAGACAGAGAGAGAGAGAGAGGTGTGGCTCTGCTGTAGCCTACCTTGGAGCTCCTCGTCTGGCCACCAGCCCAGGTCGCAGGCCTTGCAGGTGAACTCATCCTGGACGTACTCATTATCCTTGCAGGCGGTGCAGATCCAACAGCAGCTCACCTCCCCTTTCCTTATCACCTGCACAGGAGAGTCAAGGCATCAGAAGCTTACTCAACGTTGCAATGCTTACCATGTCTTTGGAGGATTTGTTGTCATTGAGTGCATTGTTATCTAGTATACTCTAGAACAAATGATATGGTGAGATCCACGTCACTTTTACACATTTATAAACTGGAGCATTTCAAATGAGGTTAATTATTTGCCGATTAATATATATGATCAAGATTGTGATATGCATTCATGATCACCCATCTTATTTTAGATCTTGTTTATACATTAACCATGTAATTGCATGTAATACTATAAAACTATAGCAATTACAGTGTAATAGCAATGTAACTATAGTACTGTATAGCAATGTAACTATACTACAGTATAGTACTGTAGTATAGTTACAGTATAATAGCTATAGAGCGTAACATAAGTAGCACAGGAGTGACAAAAAGCTACATACTCTCCACATTGACCCTAAGCTCTTGTAGTTCCACTGGTGAACCTCAGTGCTGATAATCATGTACCCTACATCTACTCTGATTCACTCTGATGAAAAAGGGCTTCCCAGATGAATACAGTATAAATGCAGCCCCTGCCTGCTGCTACAGTACCTACCATCTCCCCCTCTATTCTCTATTCTATCAAGTCCTGAGCTGTAATAGTTAACACTTCACACACCTCGTGGTTGCGTTAATGAACTCAGTCTGGATCAGGGTAGTGAAATGCTGTGAACCACGGAGAACAAGGCCAATTAACCTTGGCGATGACCTTGATCTCCACTGAGCCATAACTACATGATTGCATAGCCTGAGAGTCATGACAGAGTAATTCTGCAGGTTTGCAGTGCTTAACTACTAGCTACTACAAAATATTATTAACTAGAATACATAATACAAGGCCATATCATTTCTTATCACTATCTTATGTGATCATGTAAACAATATTCAGACCAAAACAATTGCACCCTATGCTATGACACTTTTTAAGTAGATATGTTTTCTCCTTTACTCACCCCATGGCAACTTCTATCCCCCCCCCCCTTAAGCTGCTGCTCTAGTAATATAGCCACACAAAGGCAAACCCAAAATGCACATGCAGATGTTGCTCAAGTGTTTTTGAACACAAAACACACACACACAAACCGACACACACACATCACACACACACACACACACACGCACACACACACAAACAGACACACACACACACACACACACACACACACACACACACACACACACACACACACACACACGCACACACACACAAACAGACACACACACACACACACACACACACACACACACACACACACACACACACAGACATACTCCCCCCAATGTTGACTCCATGGCTACAGCCTTGTTTCAGTGATAGACTTTTCAACACTGTAAGGTTGTGTGTGCTAGTAGTTATTGCGTCATTGCACATTGTCATTGCACATTTTTCTATGGAGAGGATTGAATTGTTGAATTGTTCTGCTTTCAGCACAGAATAAACTGCAAGTATACAAATGAAAACTATATGCATTCAATTTTAGATTTCATATTTTCACAGACTCAAATAAATTGTCCTCTTGAAGAGCTAACTAAATATTATATTGTTTGCTCAACAAATTCAACATGTAAGAAAGTTTTCAGATTAGCTTTTCCACAGGGCTTTCCAGGGGCTTAGCTGAATCAGGGAAAGGTCTAGAAGGATTCTGTTGAATAAGGTGCAGCAGAACTGCAATGAGCAGCATGACTGTGGGGGATAAGACTAAAAGGATCTTTAGCAAGGTTTAAGACTGGAGGCTTGCAGAACCTCAGGAGGTCCACAGGCTGAAGGGCAGCCGAGGGCTTACCTTGATCTCGCCCTTGGAGCAGGGCTCGCTGCAGACGGAGCGGACCATCTCGCTGCGGTTCATCTGGATCATGGTGTCGTCGATGCTCAGGATGCCCTCGTGCCAATAGCCCACGTTGATGTAGTCAAAAACACCTCCATCCGCATATTGCAGGTTCATGATGTCATACCTGATGGGGAGACAACGATGTGCCATCAACACATGGATACTTCCTAACTCGACTTTTGGCAAAACACTTACAAAGGTAACATACATGGTGTTTTCGACTTTAAAATGGCCTTTTCTCTCCAATAAAAATGATGAAGAGGACACAACATTTTTTATTTTCAACATTTTCACAAGTCTATACGCAACAACTGGAAACAAGTCCCAGTCCAGGCGTTATTTATAAGGTGAATTTGGGTCAAATTATACCAGGCTATGTGATCAGATCCCTGAATGTCAGTTTTCCCCAAACTCACCTGCCAGGTGAGTCACCATTCTGATCGAACCGCACGTCTTCCCCGGAAATGCCCGAGAAGGTCGTCTGAAGCAGGAAGTCGAGGAGTTTGCTGCCGTCGATGGGGTCCATGGCCTCACACAGTCCACCCTCACCATCGCACAGGTGCTGGTGCATGTCGTGGAGGCCATGAGCCATGGCATAGATGGCATTGATGACAAACCCCATTTTACTGTCCTGCACATAGTTGTCTTCCAGGCTCTCGTAACCTGGCAAGGAGACAAGGATGCTGATTAGAACTGGGGCTTAGGGGTGACATTTTGTATGTTTTTTTTTAAATACTGCATAATTACCCATGTTTGGTTACACAATAATACCATGCTATAAAACCAGCAAAAACACTGCAGAATTATAGCATCTGATCAACAAAAAACAAAAGCTGTATTAGTTCACATTAATGAGGAGACCACGGTTAAAAAGGTTTCAACGATATTTTAACCTTGGGGGGGTTAAAATGAGGGTACAGCTTCAAGCCTCTTCTTTACACAGCCAAAAAAACATATGCTGCTACAGTGTGCAAATGAGATAAGAGGTGATGATAGGGTGTCCAAAGAGCTGTGCCGGAGCCATAGGCAGCAGAGCACACTGGTCTGCTTTCTGTGGGAATGCGCATCAAAGGAGACGCAGCCATAAAATAGCGCATCAAAGGCACGCTTGTTACCATGGAGCAGGAAAACCGTTTCTGTGACCCAACTCAGCATTTAATTAGTAATGGACATTATGGTGACATTATTATTAATTGAGAAAGCATATTAAACATTTATTTGTGTACTCCTGTGCCCTACCCCGCCCCCCTCTCACCCCCCCCCCCCCCTTTTGTGAGACCCGAGGCTTTGTCTGGGGAAAAAATAATAAGACAGAGGGCGAAAAAACAACAGAGAGGTCTTTCAAAGGACACCCTATCAATTAACAAGCCTATTTGACGTCAAGCCGGCTAGAAGCACTAACAAGCATTTAGCTGATATTTGTGTGATTTATGTTTTTTCCAACACCACACTGTATGACAGTTCTCCACACAAGTTGCTGCATAAAATACTTTAAAATTCAAATGGCATGCTGAATCATCTGGTTTTAGGTATTCTCTTCTTCCTCCAGAGTATTGTACCCATATGTCTTCTATCGAATGAATATTAATAGGCAGAGGCGATCTACAAATGATACCCCCATTAACACCAGATATCAACTACAGTAAAGCATTGCACTCTGGGAAGCAAGCGCAGGGGGTGGGGTGTGGTGGGGGAAGTGCTACATGGACCAAGACATGCAGTGTTGTCGCTGCCCTACTTTCTGAAATCTTCAAAGCAAACTGTGATGTATTATTTTTCATAAGACTTTATTGATGTAGGCGACGTCCTTTTAAATAAACTTGATTATGTCAATCCCTGAGGACAGCAGTGTGGCAAAGTTGCTTATGCAGATACACTGATAGTGAACGGGTCAAATCAACCCAATGCCTGTTCTCAGAGAAGAGGAGAAACCTCATTGTAGTCCACACTCTGAAGATAAAGTAACAATGATTGACACAATATATATAAAAATGAGTGCACATTAATTTGAATACAGATGGATGAGTCACTGTGGTTGAACTGGTTGAACTTTCCTTTTTATACCATCATGCAGAGGAGTGATTAAAACATGAAGTCTGTGCTAAAAGTGTACGCAAGTTATCTATATTCATTTTCAACATTTATCTTCAGATTTTCTCTCTGTTAACATGCTATTTTACAACAGAGACAAGGATTCAAGTATACAATGTTAATTTGTTCTCATTAGGGACATTGTATTAGAGCTCTTAAACAAAGTCTAATCTTTCCCTCATTTCTTCATCCCACAGTATCATATGTCCGATATCATCCTGTGTTTATCGTTTATCCGAATCAGATCAGACTGTGCTAATGTGAGTGTGTCCTCATTACAGGCAGAACTACCATGTGCCCAGCTCTGTGCCCCCATAAACACACACACACACACACACACACACACACACACACACACACACACACACACACACACACACACACACACACACACACACACACACACAGACACACACACATACGATCATGTCTTCTACATCATAAC